>NC_035442.2:34316190-34616190 GCF_002127325.2 Helianthus annuus
CGGCCTGCGAGGCCGCCTAGTCTACGTGTAGGGCTTAAGTGTCACGAGTAGGTGTGCCATATGGACAACGCGTGGCCCAGATGCTTATCCGGTCAAATCTTAAGTTGACGCGGCCCGCGTAAGGCCATGCTTACCTTTACACGGTGTTAGGATCTGAGTTTGGATTGATTTTGATTTGTGTTTGAATTAAGATGGAATTATGAGTGAGTTGTGCAGCGGAAATTAAATGGAAGCAAAATTTTCACAATCAAATAGAAGAAATGCTTTCAGTCATACATTTTCAACACAGAATCAAATGATTAAATTTATTTCAAACTTTTATTACAATGCATGTATGATATGCAAACTCCCCCTCAGCCCGAGCTCAGTGTTTGTTCGTGCAGGAAGAAGATGGTGAATGAGCTAAACAGAACAGTACAGAGTACTGTTCTATTTATAGGCACTTGCAAACCACTGAGCTTCTAAGCTGACGTCACCATGAAAGTGACATCTAACCTCCTAACAAACTCTAACCTCTGATCTATACAAACACTGCTATGCTAGCTACTGATATTACATTTTAATACATAAAACAAACATAAACTGCTGCTGCATCCTTCCACTGTTGTGAACCCAGCAGTACTTGTCATGATCAGCAGTGCTAGAACCATAGCAGTAGATCGAGCAGCAGAGCTTTAGTTCTTCAATCAGACTTTGACTTGATCAACAGTTGTAGGTCAGCAGTTTGTATGATCAGCAGATAGGAGGTCAACAGATGTTGAAACCACTTCCAAGGGGAGAGACTTGCAACCAAACATCTGCTTATTCTGGATCCACTGCTCTGATCCAGTTTTGGCTTTTATTATATGTTCCTTTGGCAGGGTTCAATCCCAACAATCTCCCCCTGGAACAGATAATGCCAAAACTCTTCATTATTATAGATCTTTATTGCCTCATCAGCAGTTCCCTTATTTGCCCTTTGAGTTGTAATTCAAAGGCTAAGGCATCTGTATCATCATCATCCCTACTAAGTGGAAGATCAAGGAGATCCTGCAAATCTTCAAGACTCTGGCCAAGAGCTTGTTCCCTTGTTAATTTGTTCACTTCTCCACTAGACTTAAACACTGTCAGTACGTGGGTCTGTTTATCAGTTTTCCACTTTAGTACTTTTGAGCCTGGTGGGTTTCTTGGGAGATTTTTATTTGATGAGGTGTTTGGTGATGCTGGCCTATTCATGACTGGTTGAGCAGTACTTGCAGATTGGTCCAACTCAAGAGTTTCTTCAATCATTCTTTTTATGCCTTCTTTCACAAGGTCATCACCAGCAATTAACTCTTGAGTTGTTTCAGCATCCAACTGTTTTTGACTCCTTGTTTTGTAGATGGCAGCGCCAGTAGGAGCAGTGGTTCTTTTGACTTGCAGTTTTGGTGGTCTTTTTGAGACCTCTGCTTTAGAGTAGTCAGGGTTTTGTGGAGTTGTCGGATCTTTCTTCCTAAGTTCCTCCAACCTTTTATAGGTGGCCCTGACCCTAGCTTCTCCCCACTTTGACACAGAATTCCTTGACCCATATTCAGCAACTATCAGCTCCTCTTTCATTCTCTTCAACTCTAAGGCTTTGTTAGCTTCAAACTGTTCGAATTTTTCATGGGGAGTCTGCTTGACCTTATTTTTGATCATTTCTTGAATCCTGGCTGCTTCACTTTCAAGCTCAGGAATGGTCCAGTTTTTGTACATGTGTTTCTCCCCCTTGTATTTCTTGGTTGCCATGATGCTTTCAATGTAGTCTTTTCTAAGAGTCTCATCTGCTGTTTCTGAAATTTGTTGACATACATTCTTTGCAAATTGTTCTAAGGATCTGACTTGTGTAAGCAAGAATTGGTAATTCTGCTGAATTTCTCTATCAGATTTTCCTTGAGCATTTCCTTTTGATATATCCTCTGCTTGTTTAGCTTTAACTTTCAAATATGCTTCAATATTGTTTGCTCTTGGATATCCTTCAACTGATGGCAAACTCCTTTTAGCAGGGTCATCCTCATAGTAAAAGGACTTAATTTCTTCTTTGACTTTTATGAGTTCAAGAGGAAATTGGACACCTGCAGTAGGTAAGGGCTTGTAAATTTGAGCTGAAGAGAGAGGAATGGGTTTTGGAATTGTGACAAGTGCTTGGGATTTTGAAGCTGTTGGTGGTGGTGATGGAGAATCATCATCTGATATGATAACCCTTCTCCTTTTTATTTTAGGAGAGGCAGATGATGTTTTGGATGGAACAGTGGCAGTGGTTTGTGAGTGACAAACAGCTGTCGAAACAACTGGTGTTTCAACTACTGTTGTCATTACAACAGATGTTTTAACATCTGCTGTCTTCTGCTTTATGGAAGGAAGTGATAGTGGAGATGTTGTTTTTGGTGGTGATAAGGCAGTGGAAGTGGTGTGTGTTGAAGTAGTGTGTGTTGAAGTGAGAGCTGATGTTGAAACAACTGAAGTACCAGCAGATGTTGGTATAACAGAAGTTGCAACAGCTGTTTGGGTGGAGGTTTCATGTTGGTGGCTTTTGGACAGTGGTTTTGAAATATGCTTTGGAAGACTAGATGGTGTGGACTTAGGTTTCCTTACTTTTCTAGTAAGATTTCTTTTTTGAACAGGATTTTGATCATCCTTTTCACCAAAACAACCCTGCGCATTCAGCTCCATGAAAGCTCTTTTCTCCTCATTCCACCTTGATAAATCCTTTGCCGCTCTATCCCTTTTTACACTTATGACACCATCATCAAGTGCATTCTGGGTAACATCAACCTTTTTGCTACCATCTGGCAAAGGAATGTTTCTGAGCATTGCATCCTTTTCTGGATCAAGATACACCCCATTATCAATTCCTTTCTTTATCCACTCCTTAATTTTCTCCCCCTTTTTGGCATTATCTGAGGGGATTTCATCAATATAAAGAACTGTTGAAGGAGCAGTGCCAGTGGTTGCCAACATATGTGTTTTTAGAGCCTTGATGTCTGCTTGTGTGGTTTTGAAACTAGACTCCATTGCTTCTCTGAGCTCTTGAGCATGTTTTTCATGCTGCTGCTCAGCCATCTGTTGTTGTTGGTGGAGAAATGGTTGAAAAAGATTCCAGAGCTCATTTGTAACATCTGCTGGTGGTGGAGCAGGTGCTTGAGGTGGAACAGCGGTGGATGGTACCATTTGAACTGTTAACAACTGTTGTAGCATGTCTTTGATTTCTACAACAGATGTATCCAGCTTTTCAACTCTTGCCGTCAATTCCTGGTACTTTAAACCATCACCCAATTTAATGGGATCATCTGATTTCCCACTAGCATTGGTTTTATCAGAGGTTGAGGTAGGGAGTGTACTCCTATCATCAACAACTGATGCCCCTTTTTCTTGGTACTGGGGTCTTCTTCCTTCAACACTTGATAATCTTTTGATGGAACCAGTGGTTAATACAAACTCACTGGCAGATAACAGAGGTGTTATGGAAGGAATTGCCTCCAAGGAAGTCTTATAGATGTAACGACTGTCCAAGTGTAAACCTGTAGGTTCAACACTTGTAGTGGCTGCTTCACTTGGAATACCACCAAGAGTTACTTGTAACTCAAGGGGTGTAACCTCCTCAGGTTGTGTTGGTGGGTTAGCAAAGGTTGATACATTAAGCCTAGTCTCATGTTGAGGTATTTTCTCATGAACAGGTGAGTGAGAAGGACTGGTTTGTGCTAGGTTCAAGTCAATTGCATCCAATAGTAGTTTGGTGTTTGGGGGAATTTGGGATGAGAGTTTGGGTGTAGAAAGCGAAATTGCCCCGGGTATTGGGTTGTGGATGATGGAAACGAGTGCTTCCAGAGCATCATGATGTGGTGACCCTATTTGTACAACCTGTTCTTTTTGTGAAGAGACAGGAGAAGTTTCAGGTATGGGTTGAGATATTTTTACCAACTGCTGTGAGGAAGTAGCAGCAGTGGTTTGTTGTGACTTTTGTGCTGTCACGGGCATTTGCTCTGGTATCTCATCCTCCAGAGTTGCCTTTTTGATGGGTTTGATGGGTTTTTTATTTTTCTTTTTCTGTGGCTTTTTGGTGATTTTAGGTGTGGGCTTCAAGGCAGTTGTTTGGCTACCTTGATCACCTTGAGCAGTGGGCTCAGCAGCAGATACCTGAGGAGCAGTGTGTGCTGCTAAAGTCTGCTCAGGCACCTCTGCTTGTGTTTTGCAAGGTGTTGACATTCTTGTAAATGTTTCAGCAGTTAAGCTGTTTATCTGAAAAGAGTCACCTTGGTTTATTACCGCAATATCATCTTTACTGAATATTTTCTCAAAATAATAACTTAAAAATCTTGGAAACAGTAAAAATGATTTTGTTCCAACATTTTTAACCAAATCATTGAAGATTACCTGGGAATAATTGAAATTTTCTTTTTGAAGTATAGCATATCCCAGATTTTGAATCTTCAATGGTATTTCATTAAAAGAAGTGGTTTTATTTGAAACACACATAAGGAGGGTATGGAATAAAAATCGTGTTGCAGAAGAGAAGAAACCTTTTTGTAAGGTATCCCGCTTCATCATTGTATCTGCATATCCTCGCTCAATGAAGTCAATTTTTAACTCGTTTTTAGGGAAAGAATTATTACCTTCCTGATCATCGAGCTGAAAGACCTCTGATATGGATTGCGGTGTGATTCGGACTGCTTTCTTCTGCAGAGTAGAGTTAATGGCTATGACATCTTCTCCTTGTGTTTCAAGGGTACAATTTTTCCAAAACTCTCTCTGAGTTTGCAGGTAAATGGGTGCATCAGCGGTTAACAAAGTTTTGTACTTTGATGCGTTGAGCATATCGAGGATGGAATCAAATGTATCGATGGTTCCGGGTTTTGTGAGAAGACCCAGAAGATTATGAGATGGTTTGTGTGGGATTTCTATGGAGGTAGCCTTTTGAGAGGCCCCTTTAGAGGATTTTGCGGATGATTTCGATTTTGTCATTTTGATGATGAGAATCGAAAATGAGATTTGTGGAGAAACTTGATGAAATGTGATTGAAACTGCTTTCTGAAGAGAACTTTTAAGAATTCAATTCGACAGTGAAACCCTGTTTGGGTTTTGAAAGGGGGTTTTATGGAGGAAAAGTGAATGCTGACGTGGCAGCGGTTACAAAAGGTCTGACCACTAAGTACTGTCCGCATGCCATCCCCTGGTGAAGTGAAGGACAGTACTTTTGAACAGTACTTTTTGTGAAAACAACTGGTGAAGACAGTAGTTGTAACGGGAATGGAGAACAGTGGATGCTTTAACTATCAGTGGATAGCTCAGTAGTGGATACAACACTGATTTTGAACATCAGTGCTTATCAAAGGGAAATGAGAACAGCGGATGACTTTCAGCAGTGGACAGACGTTTGAAGTTGAGCAGACTTTTGAACCCATCAGTGGTTATGGCAGACTTTTAGGATTTTTCATGAAAAATTCATTTTTAGCTATTTTTAAGGATGGATTTTTGATTTTCTGAAAACATTTTGATGCTTTTATTCATAGAAAAACAGGATTTTGCCTGCTATTCCATGTTTAGCATGCCAATCCTAGAGATCAAGCTTTCAAAGGTGGATGTGTCTAATGCTTTGGTTAGCACATCTGCTAGCTGATCTTAGTTGGAACATGATGCAGAGAAATCAAACCTTTTTCATAGCAATCCCTCACAAAGTGATGTCTGATGTCAATGTGTTTGGTGGTTGAGTGGGAAACTGGATTTTTGATGATATTTTCTGTTGCCTGCCTGTCCAACATGAGTGGTGTCTTTAAGGCAGTGATACCAAAATCCAGTAACTGGTTTTGAAGCCAGAGCAGTTGGGTTGTACAGCTTGCAGCAGCTATATATTCTGCCTCAGCAGTGGATGTAGAAACAACTGCTTGCTTTTTGCTTTGCCAAGATACTAAGCAATTGCCTAAAATTTGGCACCCTCCTGAAGTGGACTTCCTTGTTTTATCACATCCAGCAAAGTCACTATCTGAAAAACCTGAAAGCTCAATTTTACCATCAGCTGGATACCAGATACCAAGTGTGGGAGCACCTTTGAGGTATCTGAATATCCTTTTTACAGCAATAAGGTTTGACTTTCTAGGGGCTGACTGGGATCTTGCACAGACACATGTTGCAAACATGATATCTGGTCTAGATGCAGTTAGGTACAATAAAGACCCAATCATGCTTCTATATAAGGTTTGATCAACCAAATCATCCTTTTCTTCAGACATGACCAATTTATTGGTTGCAATGGGTGTACTACATGGCTTACAATCATCCATATCAAATTTCTTTAAAAGTTCTTTGGCATATTTGCCTTGATGGATGAAAGTACCATTTTGCATCTGCCTTACTTGGAGACCAAGAAAGCACTGGAGTTCACCCATTGCACTCATTTCAAACTCAGCTTTCATCAGCTGCCTGAACTCTTCACACATTTTATTACATGTGCTTCCAAAAATGATGTCATCCACATAAATCTGGACAATCATCAAATCCTTCCCTCTCCATTTTAAAAATAGTGTTTTATTAATCCTGCCTCTGGTGAAACCAATGGAAAGTAAAAAAGGTGGATAGAGCTTGATACCAGGCCCTTGGTGGTTGTTTCAAGCCATACAAAGCTTTATTTAGCTTGTAGACATGATCTGGATTAAATGGATCCTCAAAACCTGGAGGTTGATGTCTATCGTTGGTGAAATGCAAAAACCGAAATAAACTAGTAGCTAGAGTAAGTCGGATATCGAACCAGAGGAGGATTGTGGAAAGTGTCTAATGAAAAGTATTAATTAATTACTACTGAATTGGAAAATCAGTGTGATTGATTATAAGAATGATCTAAATTAACGAATAAAAATTGAGAAAAAGATCGAGTTGTAATAAACAATGATGAGAAAAGGTGATCACTCCGGGATTCAGATTCTGTAATTAATAATAACCTAGTTCTGATTTTATTGGATGCTATTGATTGAATAGTAAATCTGTCACATCTACCAATTACCTATGCAGTTCAAAATCTTAATATTACTTGATCAGAGAAATATTAAAACAAACATTCATAGAAATCATTCAATCAACAAAAGCATAATTGGATTCAAAACATAATTATAACTCTGACTGTCACTCAGGATTTGTCTGTCACACAAATTATATAATCATGCAAATAGTCGACTGTCAACCGACTACAAATCCAAATCTCAATACAAAACAGAAACTAGAATTAAAAGTGTCTCACAAGAATCATTCACCCGAAGTGTCCACAAGAGATTTAGCCGCTCATCTTGGTTGAATGATCTTCACTGGCTTGATACCCGATTCAAAAAACCCTTCTTTTCTTTTCCGTCGGGATGATGTGACGGCTGCCTATGATGTCGTCCCCCAAGTTCAAGGTCTGCCGCCCAAATCCAGTCCATGTGCGGCCCACTGTCGATGTTAAAGCCCATTTTAACATTCTTTTTTCTTTAATCCAATATATATATATATATCGGTCACCCACATGTTGGCCCAAGTGTGCCATCAAAGAAGTCCCCAAAGTCTGCGTAAAATGATAAATATTTTTGGGCCTTGATCTGCATGAAATAAGGCTGCACCCTTAATATTCCTTGAAATGATGATGACTAGATTCTTTTTAAAACAAATCCTCACGTGATGTCTTCTGATGTTTTGTGATGATCATGTTGTTGACTTTCCATCAAAATTCTCCAATCAAAGATGTAGCTCCAATGATGATATGATGTTCACTAAATTTTCTAACCACGTGATGTTGTAAGACCTAGTGTTTGTAACCCTTTTAATTCTTTTCCCCAACACACATTGCTTATGTAGTCCAATCGTAACCTACGGACCGTAAGCCGTAGGCTACGGTCCGTTGTTTCTGTAAACATATCACACACACACAAACCATAGGCTACGGTTTGATATATTAGTCCCACCATAACTTGAATTCAGCTTTCACATATTTACCATGTCCCTTCAACTTTGTCTCTTCTCGTTTGTTATTCCTTTGAGCTATCTTTCGACCCGAAAAATTTCCCGTTTACATGATATCTCTTCAATAATCATCCGTGCTTGTTCTGTTTCATCACTAAGTTCTCTAACTTCACCGAATTACGCATTTTACCTGAAAACCCATAAAAACTCGTAGTTAACATATTCAAGGCACATTATCACTTAATATTTAATAAAACACGTATTATACCCACATTAACGCACCAGATTCACACTCTACATCACATCCCCACACTTAACTTTGATTGTCCTTAAGCAACCATCATACACATTACTCACCTTATTAACAAATCACCATTAAATCCCTTACCGAATTAACAAGTTAAGGTCCCAAGTCATACCCGTCCCATAGACTGACACAATAGAGGTTGACAATCTGACAAGTAAATGATAGGCATTTAAAACAACTTAAGACTTGCCTAACTAAAACTAACATGCTTATGATACTACACACATGCCACACGCCCCTCACAATAATCACTCCTCTCGGTTTAATCAAGACTAGCGTGTAATGTGCTAGTATGCATTTCGCTCAAAACCAAATATGCAACTTTGTAATCATAAGCTTGTATAGTAATCACACCTCCACTGTATCAACCAACGTAACACATATCAAAAGGACTTTTGGGTTTTGGGTTAAGGGTAAAGGTGAGGTAATATTTTTGGATTTTTTTATAAGGCGAACACAAAAGAATACCAAACCATGGCAACTTATTCACAATGATACTAACACTTTGGGTTATTTTCAACCCATTTATTTAACACGAACATAACAATGATTTCTGTTTTTCTTTTTCTTTCTTATTTTTTTCATAGCATACTTCTAAACATACTTGTCATTCATGATTGGTAATTCAAACAGGTCAAACAAGGTTTAGCAAACGAAGGGTAAAAGGCTCAACATGGTTAACTAAGGTGGGTGGAATCAACAATCAACATATAGAACAATGAATGGATCCTAATGCCTTTATCATCTATGTGTATATGCTAAAGCACAGTCTCGGCACGTATCAAACCACACAAGTTCTAACACAAAGCAACATATGGCCTACTCTCAGCAAATGAACATGTATAGTAATTCAATTAACAATCTAGTAGGCTCAAATATCTCACCGAACAAAAGGAATATGGGTTGCCGACACGTAGCATGTGTAATTCCTAAAGCATGTTACCCCTAGTTAGGCATCTCTTCTCAACTATTCTCTAAAAACATGTCAGAAATACTCTTATGAAACTTAAAGGGACAACCATGACTAGGGATCTAAGTTAGTTTAATATCAGTAGGAACCTTTAGCGATTGAAAATGTTGGTTTTCATGTAGTTCAAGCATACTTGAGACAAAAATTTTCAAAATTTTACAATTTTTTTCAATTTCAACCAATTCAAGCATTTGAGATCAACAACTTTACCAACCCTCTCTCGAGTTACCGCATCCCCACACTTGGGATACATTGTCCCCAATGTATGGTGCACTTTATAATCAAGACTCGAGAGATACCACCCACAAACCATGAACGGCTAATAACCTACTCGACGCGACATGTAACACCATTCCCAACACAAATGTTCACACCACCAAATACACAAAAACAAATAAAACACAGGATAGATAAACACATGCACCTGATCAGAAAACAAGTGAGTGTTTGTAGTGGTGCAGCTGCTGCGATCTAACCGGAACATACACCCCTCATGGATTCTTTGAGATCTCACCGGGGATGTTGCCAAACATCCCCACACTTGATTCATTGCATCCGTGAAGATGGAACTTAGAAACCTGTCAAAACACAAACACACCAAAACGAAACCAAAACAAAGTACAAACTCTACATCCTCGGGCTGCCTCCCGAGAGCGCTAAGCTTAAAGGTCTTCAGCCAGACCGTACCTGATATGTGCTATGGTGGTCTCAGTGCACATTTACCCCTTGTATTTCCCATGAATGCACGGTACCTGACATCACTGATCCAGGGGGGTCTAATTTTTATCATGATGTCCACTGATGCACTGCAATCCGACCTCAATCCACACTTTCCTATCGAGTTCCCGACATACACTCGACAGTTAACTCTCCACAAGCATTTCTTTTTACTCCATATCAGCAGATAAGTTGGATTATTGCACAACCACTTTATGATGATCTGCCCGATGTCCTTCACCGTCACCTTCCTCATCTCTATACGTGCCTCCCCACACTTATTTTGTGGAATGTCTTCTTTCACCTCATCACCTTCTACAATTTTCTCCACATCTGACTGTTCAGCAATTGGGGGAATCACCGGTGTGGTATTAACCTCCACAACCTCATCCCTTACTTGAGAAAGAGACATCTGTAGAGACACCCATCTATCCCTTGCTTGGCTTTTTCTATTGGAGTCATTCTTGGCCCATCATCCTTCACTTCAGCCGTCAAAAGGTTATACTTAGTAATCCACATCTCCAACTGGTCCTCTATTGACAGGTCAGGTTTCGCTAATTCCTTTTCAATGTATACCAGTTCTCGTTGTCTCATATATTCCATAAGACTTCTAAATTGGGGTGATTGATAGTAACTAGGTGATTGGGGTGCACATTCAGACTCACCCTGATCAACTGTATACTGGGTATGATAGGCATCCTGATAGTGTACCGGATGGTCTTCATAAGAAAGTCGAGAGTATTCATCATAACAATGGTCATACTCCTCTTGGTAACTCACGCTTTGTACCATCCCTGAATTATAGCTACTCTCATACCATGTATGCTCATCATAATAATACTTCGTATCCGATTGGTAATCATATGCAACTCGCTGCGAATCAGAATAAGAATAGTATGGGTGGACATCATCATCAGAATAAAAATCCAACTCATCTGCTCTCCTCTGTTCGTCCTCACACATTTTCCGGAACACAGGACAATCGTCACGTGTGTGACATGGACTACCACAACCTCGGCATGACAAGTAAGCACTTTCCATAATAAGATCTGCAATAAATCTTCACAGACAAAACTAGTATACCCAAGGTAAAAGCAAACATTGGAATATGTGACGAATAAAAAACTATTTTTGGTTTTTTTTTTTGAATTTTTTTATCTATTTTACTAAAAACTTAACACTAAACACTTTGTGCACGCCTCCCCGGCAACGGCGCCATTTTGATGTCTGTCGTTAGTGACATGCAAAAACCGAAATAAACTAGTAGCTAGAGTAAGTCGGATATCGAACCAGAGGAGGATTGTGGAAAGTGTCTAATGAAAAGTATTAATTAATTACTACTGAATTGGAAAATCGGTGTGATTGATTATAAGAATGATCTAAATTAACGAATAAAAATTGAGAAAAAGATCGAGTTGTAATAAACAATGATGAGAAAAGGTGATCACTCCGGGATTCAGATTCTGTAATTACTAATAACCTAGTTCTGATTTTATTGGATGCCATTGATTGAATAGTAAATCTGTCAAATCTACCAGTTACCTATGCAGTTCAAAATCTTAATATTAATTGATCAGAGAAATATTAAAACAAACATTCATAGAAATCATTCAATCAACAAAAGCATAATTGGATTCAAAACATAATTATATCTCTTACTGTCACTCAGGATTTGTCTGTCACACAAATTATATAATCATGCAAATAGTCGACTGTCACCCGACTACAAATCCAAATCTCAATACAAAACAGAAACTAGAATTAAAAGTGTCTCACAAGAATCATTCACCCGAAGTGTCCACGAGAGATTTAGCCGCTCATCTCGGTTGAATGATCTTCACTGGCTTGATACCCGGTTGAAAAACCCTTCTTTTCTTTTCCGTCGGGATGATGTGACGGCTGCCTATGATGTCGTCCCCCAAGTTCAAGGTCTGCCGCCCAAATCCAGTCCATGTGCAGCCCACTGTCGATGTTAAAGCCCATTTTAATATTATTTTTTCTTTAATCCAATATATATATCGGTCACCCACATGTTGGAGGTCTTTAATGATTTTTATAACAATTGCTTGCTTAGCATCAGATGTAACCCGTCCTTTGTTGCTCTTATCCCAAAACAAAAGACCCGCAAGTCATTGCTAATTTCAAACCTATTTCGCTGATCGGGTCGCTTTACAAAATTATTTCAAAGGTCTTGGCAAATAGACTAAAGACTGTCATCGGAGAGATTTCTTCCCCCGTCCAATCGGCTTTTGTTGGAGGTAGAAATATCCTGGATATCCCGCTTATTCTAAGTGAAACGATGGCATGGGCAAAAAAATCTAAAACTAAGTTGCTTATCTTTAAAGTTGATTTCGAAAAGGCTTATGATTCCATTAATTGGAAATTTCTCTTCCGAATAATGGAGAAGATGAGTTCCCGTCAAAGTGGATATCTTGGATCAAGGGATGTTTAATGTCCGGTACGGGTTCGGTTCTTGTCAATGGTTCTCCTACTAAGGAATTTAAATTCATGAGGGGTCTTAGATAAGGTGATCCTTTATCTCCGTTTTTATTCATAATAGCTATGGAGGTCATTAGCTTATTCATAAAGCGGCTTTGTAATTTGGGGCGCTTCCAAGGGTGTCAACTTCCAATCGGGGGACCTTTATTGACTCATCTTTCCTATGCGGACGATGTGGTTTTTATTGGGTTGTGGCCAGAGGAGAACGCGTTAGCATTAAACCGTTTGTTGAGATGGTTGTATCTAGTGACCGGGTTAAAGGTAAATCGCCGAAAAAGTAAATTATTTGGAATAGGTGTGGAGGATACCGAAGTGTCCCATTTAGCGGATGTTGTTAAATGCGAAGTTGGTAAGTTCTCATTCACTTGCCTAGGTATTCCGATCGGAGCTAACATGAAAAAATCGAGATATTGGAAACCGGTTCTGGATAGAGTCGCTTCGAGACTTTCTAAATGGAAATCTAGGTTCCTCTCCTTTGCGGGTCGTATGACCCTTTCCAAATCGGTGCTCGGGAGCCTGCCTTCGTATTTTCTTTCGCTATTCGCCGCCCCGAAATGTGTCATTAAAAAATTGGAGAAAATAAGGAGGGACTTTATATGGGGGAAATCGAACTCCGGGCATAAAATGAGATGGATCCGTTGGGATTTGATTAATAAAGCTAGGAAGGCCGGTGGCATGGGTCTTGGAGGCATACAAAGCTTCAATTGGACTATGTTTTCTAAATGGTGGTGGCGGATCAAAGAATATCCAAATCATCTTTGGGCGAAGGTGGTCTCGGCTGTCCATGGAGGTAATAATCTCTCTTCCTCGGCTCAGTTTATCCCGCTAAAAAAGTCTATCACTGGGGTTTGGAAGGATGTCAGTTCGGTTGAAACGGCTCTAAATAAAATCGGCATTATCATCAAAGATAAGCTAGTTCTGGATGGAAATAAGTGGCAATGGGAGGGTGACCCTGATGGTTCTCATTCGGTCAAAAACGTCCGTCTAAAATCGATATGGTTGCGGCTGAGAATGTCCCGGGTAATAGTGCTTTTCGGTGGAATCCTTGGGCCACCCCTAAAGCTAATTACTTGCTTTGGAGGGCCTTGTTGGGCTGCATTGCCTGTAAATCAGAGCTGATCCGGAGGGGTATTAATATCGGCGATAGTTCGTGCCCTCGGTGCGGGTTGGCGGTCGAGGATAAGGATCATTTATTCGTAGGATGTCTTTGGGCAAAATGTGTGTGGTGGAACATCTTCGCTTGGTTACGGATCCGGTTCATTAATCTGAGTAAGTTGGAGGATCTTATCGGCTATCTCATTCAGCAGCCGGGTGATAAGAGGTGGAGAAAGATCGTTTATATGGTGGCTATCGCAATTGTTTGGAGATTGTGGAGCGCGCGGAATGAAAAGGTCTTTAATGGGATTTTCATTCACGTTAGTAAGACCGTTGATTGGATTAAGGAGGATGCGTTTTCTTGGATATGCAACAGATCTCAGCTCAAGAAGCCTGGATGGGATAAGTGGAAAGTATTTGATATTTTAGACCTGTTGTAAGCTGTTTTGTTTTTTTGTTTCGTTTGTTTCGTTTTGTTTGTTATTTCCAGTCTCTTGCTGGCCCTTTATATATATATATATATATATGCATATATATATATATATAAAGAGTGTTTTGCCTGTTGGGAATCATGGTATCAAAATATTAGCGGAAGCGGTTTATATATTTTACCAAAAGCCGATTATATAAAATTGATTTATTAATCCGATTAATAAATATTCCCAATCAGGATCAAGGTTATACGCGTATAAACAAATAAACGGAATAAACAACCATCGAGGGTTTTAGTAATCAACCTTTGACGACTACACCGGAATTGTAACATGCGGGTTACAACGAATCCTCGCTAGTAGGAAGTTCACAACCGAGCACAAGATACCCGAGTAGAACCGGCCAAGAAGGAGGCGGCGGCGATGCTTGGTCGACGGCAAAAGAGTGGCGGCCAAGCTTAGGAGGGTGGCTAGGGTTTTGTGTTTTATAAAAGTGTATCTAGGGTTTCCACCTTAAACATCCTTTTATAAAACCCAATCTTACATTAAGGCCCTTTAAGATTATACAATTATAATCCTCTTAATAATAATCTAATTAATATTAAGTCCCTCATGTTTAAACTATTATTATTTCACAAATAATAATCTACCTACTCGTGAACATATACGATTCGTGTACCAACGTGTAACTCTTCGGATCGTACCGAGTTAGTTACGTTGACTTTAATTAAGGTCGGACATACATATATCCAACAATCTCCCACTTGGACGATTTTAATTAAATGAGTCAACGTGTGCAGAGTTGGACGCCTAGCTGCATCGCACTGCTCTTAACACGGCATGACACTTTACACTGGTCAACTAGTTCTTTACGTTCAAGTAACACTTTACTTAACCAAATACTATAGCCCTGATAATTCTATCAATAAGTCCCTTCTGTATAGAACATTCGTTGATGATAAGACATGGATCATTCATTCTTATATAGTGATCAACCATTCTCTATTCTCGTCTTTAATTCAAAGTGGTCTAACGAACTACTTTTAGTCCGAGCGTGGCCACGCGTTTATTCCAGTTTGAGTTAACGAGGGCGCCAGAATGTCTAAACTTCTAATCCCATAGAAGTACAGAATTTCATCAGCATCATACAACTCCCACTTAACCTTGGATTCCTCCCAACGCTACCCGGATTACTACCCATGTTTCAGGACAGTGTTAGATAACATCAAAGATTGTCCTTAATCAATGTAGTTTAATATGTGCCTAAGGAAAAAGGACAGATTGAACATATCAATATCAAAACATCTCATGACTTAGATCCATGGAGATCGTTTTGAAGTGAGTCACATCCAATATCAATCCCTAGTGATATCTGTGAATTTTGATTCTCAAACTCTTGAGTTATTCATCTCATGAATACAATCATCTCAATTCACAATAGTCTTACATTCAAATTCATTCCCATGTAATTTGATCGACTACGGATATTTTAGAATACGCTTATTCAAGGATATAAACATACAAATAACGAACACGGTTACAAAATAATTAAACTTGCATTTAACCAATAAATCAAATAACTATTTCAATGTAACTGTTGTAGTTCAAAATTAAAACACTAATACTAACTACAGATCATGCCCACTGTCTAGCAAATCTAAGCCCTATTTTTTCAGCATGCTCCTCATGTTTAGCTTGAGGTATAGGCTTAGTAAAGGGGTCAGCCAGATTTAGATCCGTATGAACTTTGCTTATTACGATGTCTCCACGCTCTATTATCTCTCTAATATAGTGGAATTTTCTGAGTATATGCCTTGTGGTTTGATGCAACCTTGGTTCCTTTGCAAGAGCAATGGCACCAGTATTGTCACACAGCATCTCGATTGGTTTCTTTATGCTAGGCACAACGTCGAGATCAGTAATGAACTTCTTCATCCAGGCAGCCTCCTTAGCAGCATCTGATGCAACATTGTATTCTAATTCACAGCTGGATTGAGCAACCACACTTTGCTTCGAGCTCTTCCAAGTAACAGCCCCACCATTCAGAATGAAAACATATCCCGTCTGTGATCTTGAATCATCACGATCAGTCTGGAAACTTGCATCAATATAACACTTAACTGATAGCTCCTCAACCAGTCCTCCATATATTAAGAACATGTCCTTATTCCTTCTTAAGTACTTAAGAATGTTTTTCACTGCAGCCCAGTGACTCTCTCCTGGATTCTGTTGATATCTACTCGTCATGCTAAGAGCATACGAGACATCAGGTCTAGTATATAACATGGCGTACATGATGGAACCGATAGCAGAAGCATATGGAACTCTTTCCATTTTCTTCTTTCCTCTTCGGTCTTAGCACACTGCTCACCATTAAGAATGGTTCCATGTGCCATGGGCAAGAGCCCCCTTTTTGAGTCTTGCATTGAGAAGCGTCGTATGACCTTATCAATATATGTACTTTGACTTAAACCTAATAACCGCTTTGACCTATCTCTATAAATCTTTATTCCTAGAATATAAGCGGCTTCACCAAGATCTTTCATTGCGAAACATTTTCCCAACCAAGCCTTAACTTCTTTTAGCATAGGGATATTGTTTCCAATGATTAGTATGTCATCTACATACAGAAATAGAAAAGTGATATAGCTCCCACTAGATTTCTTGTAAACACACGGTTCATCTTCATTTTTAATGAAGCCAAACTCTTTAATTTTCTGATTAAAACGAAGATTCCAGTTGCGAGATGCTTGCTTCAATCCATAGATGGATTTATTTAGCTTGCACACCTTATTAGGATTATTTGGATCGACAAAACCTTCAGGTTGAACCATATAGACATCTTCAAGTAGGTGTCTATTAAGGAACGCGGTCTTGACATCCATTTGCCATATCTTATAGTTATAATATGCAACAATGGCAAGTAGAATTCTAGTAGACTTAAGCATGGCTACTGGCGAGAAAGTTTCCTCATAATCAATTCCTTGAGTCTGAGTGAACCCTTTTGCTACAAGCCTTGCTTTGTAGGTTTGCACATTTCCATCCATGTCGGTCTTCTTCTTGAAGATCCATTTGTTTCCTACAGTCCGACCTTCGGTAGGAAGATCACCCAAATCCCAGACTTGGTTATCATACATGGATTGCATCTCTGCATTCATGGCTTCTTGCCATTTCTTGGATTCTGAATCCAACATTGCAGCTTTGTAAGTAGCAGGTTCAGCTTCATCAATCATGAAGATATCGTCATACCTTTCAGGGGCACGACGATCCCTAATACTTCTTCGAACACTTGGTGTTTCTGTTGTTTCTTGAGTCCTCTCAGGCTCAACTTCAACAACTGGATCAGTTACTTCTGGTTCTCTCTGAACAACTGGTTCAGTCAATTGTGATTCTCGAATTTCTTCAAGATCCACATGGTTTTCTCCAACCCCTCTTGCCAGAAGCTCTTCCTCCAAGAAAGTGCCTCTGCGTTTTGTGAAAATCTTATTTTCAGTGGGGTGGTAGAAAAGGTAATCGATCCTTTTAGCGTATCCGACGAAAACCACTTTTTCGCCTCTGGGATCTAGTTTATCCGAAGATTCTAGAGTGACATAAGCGTTACATCCCCAGACCTTGAGATAAGATATTTTTGGTTTCTTTCCATGCCATATCTCATAAGGCGTTTTGTCAACCTTCTTCATTGGAGCTATATTCACAAGTTTTGCGGCAGTTTCCAGAGCATAACTCCAAAAGGAGCGTGGGAGGGTTGTTCGACACATCATTGATCGAACCATATCTAATAGAGTTCGATTTCTCCGTTCAGACACACCATTATGTTGTGGCGTTCCAGGTGGAGTGAGCTGTGAAACTATTCCTCAATCCTTTAGATGGTCGATGAACTCCTGACTAAGATATTCACCACCTCGATCTGATCGAAGCATCTTAATAGTTCTATTTAGCTGATTCTCTACTTCGTTTTGGTACTCCTTGAACATTTCAAATGTCTCATGTTTATGCTTCATAAGATAAACATAACCATATCTACTGAAATCATCAGTGAATGTAACAAAGTATCTTTCTCCATGTCTTGACATTGTTCTGAGTGGACCACATACATCTGTATGTACAAGTCCCAACAGATCATTAGCTCTTTCTCCAACATTTGAAAAAGGTGCTTTTGTTAACTTTCTACTTAAGCATGATTCGCATTTGCCAAACGTTTCTAAACCCTTAGAATCTAAGATTCCTGCGGTTTTAAGTTGTTTAACACGGTTCTCGCTTATGTGACCAAGTCTACATTGCCACATATACGTATCGTTGAAGTCCAACTTATTACGTTTATGGGAGATGTTGTATAATATGTTATTGTTTTGGATTTCTATCTCATAGATTCCATTGTTTAGTTTTGCATCAAAGTAAAATACATCATTAAAATAAGCAGAAATAAATTCACCATTAAAATGATAATTGAAACCTTGTCCATGCAAAGCAGAAACCGAAACAATATTTCTAGTAACACTAGGAATAAAATAAACATTGTTCAAAACAAGTTCTAAACCAGAAGGAAGTAAAAGAACATATTCTCCAATCGCCTTCACAGCAACTCTTTGTCCATTGCCACCATGGACCTCCAAGTCGCCTTGTTTCAGCTTCTTAATCTTTCTTAGTCCCTGCAAAGCATTACAAATGTGAAAACCACATCCTGTGTCAAACACCCATGTTTTGCCAGAAAAAGAAAAGATTTCAATAACATATATACCTGAGGACTCTCCTCCTGAAGCCTTGGCTTGCTTCAGTTCAGCTAAATACTTAGCACAGTTCCTCTTCCAGTGCCCAATTTCATTACAATGAAAACACTTGGCATCCTTCTAAGGCTTCTTGTTTGCAATTAATTTGCCTTTGCCCTTCCCTTTGCCCTGATTGCCCTTTTTCTTGGTGTTAGGTTTCTTAACATGACCCTCCTTGATCATCAGCACTGGTGCAGTCTTGCTGGGTACATTCACCTCAGCAATTTTGAGCATCTGATGCAGTTCTGCAAGTGTCTTCTCCATCCCATTCATATTGTAGTTCATAGTGAACTGATCATATGACTTAGGTAATGAGTTGAGGATGATATCCCCAGCTAATTCATCACTCAAAGGGGATTCCAGACGAGCCAAGTGATCAACATATGCCTTCATTTTTAGCACATGAGCGCTAACTGATGTACCCTCTTGCATACGAGTGGTTATGAGTGATCTCATCACATCAAACCTCTCATGACGAGCCTTCTGTTGGAACATTTCAACCAGGTGATCATTCATCTCATATGCCATCATGTCATGCATGGTCTTTTGAAGTTCAGGAATCATGGATGCTAACATTAAACATGAGACATTCATAGAGTCATCAAAGTGCTTTGCATAGTTTCTATATGCAACAGTTTGCTGATTGATGGGTTCATCAGGGACTGGTGTTTCAAGAACATACAGTTTGTTCTCCGCCTTGAGAACAATTTTCAAGTTGCGGTGCCAGTCCATGAAGTTGGAGTGGTTCAGTTTGTCCTTCTCTAAGATGGACTTGAGAGAGAATTGGGAGGAATTGTTTTCAGTTGACATCTACAAAATTCAAAAT
Source organism: Helianthus annuus (assembly GCF_002127325.2). Lineage (NCBI taxonomy): Eukaryota > Viridiplantae > Streptophyta > Magnoliopsida > Asterales > Asteraceae > Helianthus > Helianthus annuus. Next base: position 34,335,722 of record NC_035442.2, read on the forward strand.
TAATTAATTAGTATTTTATGCTTTTAATATCTTAACTTAATTTTATGACCCAAAAACAAAATTTTAATTAAGATGAGATCCCGATTCATCATATGACAGTGAATTGGCTTAAGCACTATCCACTGGTATGATTATGTAGGTAAACAACGATTGTTAATTGTATCCACTACACAACTCTCCATTTGGGGTTATCGCTTAAAACGATGTATGTTTAACCCCAACTATGCCCACTTGATGAACAAGTGATGTTTTGTCCTTTACTGTTAACTGTAACACCGGCCTATGTTACACAGGAAACGCGATGATTACCTTCTTTCATGATGGACGCCCAGATGCAGGGTATAGCACTAACATGTGGGTTCGATTTAGAATGAAGTGTTAACTCGTTAAGGGTGGCATAAAACATCAATTTAAAATTTGGGATTTATTTTAATATTTACAAAAATATTTTGAATAACTCGTAGCATGAGACGAGTTACACAATTATTTATAAAATCCGGTTTTATATAATTCGTGATAATAGAAACTCCTTTCCACACTCGCACGATATAGTTTTAAATACCCTATTAAACTATGTCGGCCATTTTATCGCGAATGATCTTGTTTTAAATATTAATAAAAGCCTTTTATTAATTATACTTTTCAGTTTTATAAAACTTGTTTTAATAAAACCGTTGTCTTGATTGTGAAAATTTTATTTATTTTGGGTTATCTAGATTATTTACAATAAATAAAACACAACCACAAAACATAATAAAAAAATGAATCGAGCCCCTAAGAGGTTGGCCGTTTCGTTTTAGCCAGAAACGAAACGAACTAGTCAAAAAGGGTTTCAAAAGCTAATTTTTGAAAGCTCGCAGTTGACCCGCGATCTCTATCTTCATGGTACCTTTCGCCATTTATCTTGATCTTGATTTTGTACTCGAAGGATTACAATAATAAATTTGAAAATACAATAAAACCAAATCTATTCTAATCCTATCTATTACATCGGATCCAATATCCGCAACAAAATACAAATTAAAAATACTATTACATCGGATCCAATATCCGAAAAAAATACAAATCAAAATAAAACCATAACCAACACAACCATGACAAAGGTCATAACCTAGGGCTCGATTCATATCACAATCCATAGACAACCAAAAGCTTTTGATCTTTTGTCAAAACAAATAATTTTTGACAAATAAAATATAGATCAAAATTGTAACTTTACCATCTATACGCGTGTAACCGTGGCTCTGATACCACTGTTGGGAATCATGGTATCAAAATACTAGCGGAATAAGTTTATATAATTTACCAAAAGCCGATTATATAAAAATTGATTTATTAATCAGATTAATAAATATTCCCAATCAGGATCAAGGTTATACGCGTAAAAACAAATAAACGGAATAAACAACCATAGAGGGTTTTAGTAATCAACCTTTGACGACTACACCGGAATTGTAACACGCGGGTTACAACGAATCCTCGCTAGTAGGAAGTTCACAACCGAGCACAAGATACCCGAGAGTAGAACCGACCAAGAAGGAGGCGGCGGCGATGCTTGGTCGACGGCTAAAGAGTGGCGGCCAAGCTTAGGAGGGTGGCTAGGGTTTTGTGTTTTATAAAACCCAATCTTACATTAAGGCTCTTTAAGATTATACAATTATAATCCTCTTATTAATAATCTAATTAATATTAAGTCCCTCATGTTTAAACTATTATTATTTCACAAATAATAATCTACCTACTCATGAACATATACGATTCGTGTACCAACGTGTAACTCTTTGGATCGTACCGAGTTAGTTACGTTGACTTTAATTAAGGTCGGACATACATATATCCAACATTGCCGTTCAAAAAAAAAAAAAAAAACTAACCGATTTGCTTTGGTTCTAGACAGTTTCAACAATTTACGAAGGCCCCTAGGCAGTGGCGGACTTACAGTGTTAGTAGGGGTAGCACGGGCTACCCCTCAACCCCGTCCATATTGTGTAAAAGTACCCCTTAACTCCATTTCGGTAGTGTAAAAATACCACTCAACTTTGTTTCTGTTATATAAAGGATACCCCTGATCCTAAAAAAAATTAGGATACCCCTAAACTTTTGGGCTAGTTTCACCACTACCCCTAGGTACAACTTTTATATTCATCACATGTTGGGCTAAACACATATTAGAGGACGCAAGCTCGCGTGATAAAATTTAAATTGCCATTTGGTTATCCTTAGCCGCTTTTAAGAGAATTTTGTTAAATATTACTTATATAGAACTCATTCTGATAAGTTACCAAGTTTTTGAAATCTTTGTGACTCAAATTAGGAATGAGCTCGGTACTATACCCGTACGAATCCTAAAAATCGGTATAGTACTGTATTCAAAGGTAAAAAGTGGATAAAATATCATACCAAATCGAAAGTACCAGTCCTGAATAAAACGTCAAATATAGGTACCGAATTGGTACTGAAATTCAATCGATACAGGTACTGGTTTGATACCTTCCATACCTATTAGGGTCTGTTTGGTATGGGGTAATGGAATAGATGAGAGAATGGAATGGACGAGGTAATGGAATGGACAATGGAATGAAATGGATCATTCCATTCCATTGTGATGTTTGGTTACTCATATATGAATAGAATGAATCATTACTTTGTACAATTTAATAAACAAAAAAAAAAAGATGAAGTAAACTCAACTGTATTAAAGCGAAAAAAATATAATTGACTCAATAATAATAATAATAATAATATATTAATGATAAAAAATTAATAATAGATTTTTCATATATATTAATATTAGTATGAATATTAATAAATATAAATATAAATACAAATAAAAGTATAATAATAATAATAATAATAATAATAATAATAATAACAATAATAATAACAACATAGTTCTTTCCATTCCTTGAAGGAATGGAAAAAAACACCTATATGCCAAGGAATGAAAATTGTTATATTTGGAAGGAGTTACATTCCCTTGGAATGCTCCATTCCATTACCAATGATAACCAAACATGTTTATTTTCATTCCATCAGAATGATCCATTTCATTCCACCTTCCATTCCTTCATACCAAACGCTACCTTAGTGATTGCTAATCCTTAACTCAATGGTAAAATTTGATTAAGACAAAGAGATCATGTGCCATAAATCAAAATTCCCTGACACCTAAAAACTTTATCAAACATCCTTTATTTTTTGTAATTTATCCAAGAGAATGATTCTCGGTATCATAGATGTAATAGCCCACGCAAGCCGTTCTAGAATTATGCCTGCTTTTCTCAGATAGGTTGCCAATCTAGAAACTTAAGGTTTTGTTTTCACCCGATGGATTTGACAAACACATCTAGGTAAAGAAAATCCCTCTATAAGTAAGGCTTCGTTCTCCTTCTCAGTCGATTTGGGACATATATCTCCCCCTTCTTAGGGAGCCCTACGTCATCGTTCGCAAATGGACCCGGTGACCTCTGTCCATCGGGGCTAATACGAACAATATTTTAGCACGATTTAATTGGATTGTTAGGGTGTAAGGGGCACTCCCCTCAATATTTTAGCACGATTTAATTGGATTGTTAGGGTGTAAGGGGCACTCCCCTAAGAGGGAGTCCCCTCTCTTACGCATAACCAATCCTCGTGTGACACGTCAACTCCTCTCTTAAACTCCCCTAACACCCTAAATTGATGGCGGCACTCCCCTCTTAGGTGACTTGGTTTTTTATTAAAAAAAAAAAGAAATTTCTCATTGGTCCAACCCTTCCCTCTCTCCTCCCTCTCTTCGGTGAATCCCACCGATTTCTTCCCTCTCTCTACCACACCGCCTTGATGGCGGCACCCCACCTAATCGGCAACTGGGGTCACCGCAAGGGGTCACCGAAGATGCCCCGAGTACCCTTATACGATATGTCAGAGAAAAATAGCTGAAGAAGCAACATGTCAGCTCAATGGGAAACATCAAAATTGGTGGACCCATAATGTGCTTTAGACTGTAGGATTCTTACATGATTTCAACATTTGACGTAAAGCGTAGGTGTAAAAAAGAAATTATGCAATAAAGGGTCAATTGGTTGTACAATATTTTGGAATAGAATTAATTCCTTTGAAATTTAATGTTTGATTACATATAATGGAATTATAAATCTAAGGCTATACGGTATGGGGATCGGCTTTGGACCGTTCCCATCCGTCGCCGACCATCCAGTCATGCCGCCCCCAACGTCGCCCGTCGTCTCCGTCGGTATTCCGACGTCCAGGACGGAGCAAAACAGTGGACCCCATTTCTTTTGTTTGTTTGTTTGTTTGTTTGTGGGATTTGTACATTATGCTTTAATATTTGTACATAGTTTTGTGGGGTAGGATCATCTAGCACCATTCTCCCATGCCCTCTAGTTTTGGAGGATGGACCATCTTTGGGAGGACTATGACGTGACGCCTACGTGGCGGATTATCCTCTAAGGATAAACCATCACCATACGGAGTAGCCTAATATATTCCACTATTCATTGTAATTACAACTTTCCAACGGAATATCATACAATTACCAAAGATACCCTATATATCAAAAGTGTCACCGCATCACAATTTATTCATCAATAATCTTTTACATTTTTCCAAAATTGAACAAATATCTAATGCTAGGTTTTTTTATGATCTAGAATCTAATATACTCCTAACTACTCATATATTTGCATCTTTATAAAATTTGAATTCTTCATCTCTTAGATAAAACGGACACACCTTACTACTACATCATGCCCCTTGTCCATTGAAAAAAATATAATGATACATCCAACATTTAAAATAGTTAGGTGTTATGTATCATACTATCATGTAACAACCTTAAATCTTTGTTTTGAAAATCTAGTGGGTTATTTAAACCATGTGGTCTATCAGTTCACTAATCTAACCCTTTTTGTTTTTGAACGGCAAAAAGTCTCATGTGTAAACTCACCCTGCTCGGGGCTATGTCTAAGGTCGACTACTTAACGGTCATGAGACCGTGCCCCCTGATGCGTGGAAACCGGGAATCCGTAAACCCTCGCCCCCTGCCAGGTTCGAACCCAGGATGAAAGCCCCGATTCGTCCCTTCACTCAGTGTCCCTCGAAAATGACCCAAATGGGAATCTAACCTTCGTCTCCACTAGGGATGACATTCCTTTTGACCACAGAACTACTTTAACCAGTTTTTAAGACTAGATGATTTAATAAATCATAATCAATTTGAAAAATAAACAAGTAACCAACGAAGAACACAAAGCTAAACGGATTGTTTAGGCTAGGTTCCACTGGTTGGAGATTCTTTCTAATCGCCTTAGGTTCTTAGGAATAATGCAATCTACAAAACGAAAATTGTCGTTAGCCTCGTCATGAGAAGATGGGGGTTCTTCTCGTAATCAGCCTCTAGCGTGAGAATAAGTATCTCTTTAATGTGGGTGTAAAGTGGGAGTGGGAGTAGAGAGTACAAAATTAGGTCATCTGAGAAGGAGAAGTCAAGTATTTAAAGCCGGGATGGTGAGAGTGGAGTGGAGGAGACGCCCCTTTCCGAATATCCTTTTTGTCTCCTTTGTGTTGATCTTAGTGGTAGCAGAGGATGGTGTGGATTCGCAGAACATCATGGCCAGGTATCACTATTAGGGTGTCCTTGTGGCTTCCTTTATAATAACTGCTAGTGGAGACTAAGGAGAACAGGGATTCGCAGAACGTAATTGGCCAGACGTCGCTATGTAGATGTTTTTTTGGTCTCCTCTATGATAGCCGCTAGCGGAGTCTGAGGAGATAAGGATTTGTGGAAAGTCACTGGCCAGACATCGCTATCCAGATGTCTTTCTAGTCTCCTTTTGTCTTGTCGTTTCTGACGTGACGTGTAGCCCTACGGATCCTTGTTTTTAATAGTCTTCTAAGGAGTGGGTTATGTTTGGGTTTGCCTCAGACCCGTGAGGGTCCGGTCGAGGCCGAGGCCAGGGCCTGAATCTCTTCAACCAAAAACAAGATAATATAAAAGAATGAAAATCATGAATCATAATTCATAATAAAAGGTTGAGTACACGATTCACAATGTTCAATATGACGTCGAAACAAATATCTTCAATTCTTTATTGTTGAGACCAAATAAATGGAACTATTGTTAAAGAAATGTGTCCAAGAGAGCCCTGCTCGGCGCTTTTCAAGCCAACTATAAAATTTGGTCTCTCTTTATGCCTTCTTTTTATTTAGTGGTTATCGGTCATACAAATTGGTCCTTCCTTTACATATTCGTTCGTAACTTCGTTTTATGCTTGTTTTTCTAACTTCTGTTTGACTTCACATGGTCTTTAACTTTAATTCAGATGTTCCTTGAATTTACAATATTTTTTATTATTTGATCATTGATGATGATGTTGATGATGGTGGTGGTGACGGTATTTAGACTTTGTATATTGTTGTTTATTTTTTAATGGTATCCACTTGTTTTTTTTTTTTTTTTTTTTTTTTTTTTTTTTGTCTTTCTTCATTTATGTTCTTTAGAATATTAACGAACAAATATACCACTTGATGATGAAAAAAAATAATAATAGCAATTAAAATGCTTATAAAACATATCTCTCACCACATATTAACGTAGGAAAAATGATACCACACAAAATATTTAATAAAAAAAGAAGCTACTAACCTAAATGACTAAATTCTTAAACTTTCCAGATTTAAGGGAATCAAAACTAGGAGTGTAAAGTTCTTAATTTACTGGGCTACACACAGCCGCCATGAATCACGATGTTGCTCAGACCATAGGGTATGGTGAGGTTAGTTTCCAAAGAGACCACCCGTCATGTAGGCGCCACCTCACCAAGGGTGGAGGACCATCCCCTTGGGGACTACCCTTGTTTTTATTAAAAATGCCAACGACATTTTAATGGGTGGATTCCAAATGTGTTCGAAAGAATCAGGCACGTTTAATGCAGACAAATAATAACTACACTTTTGGGAATGCAAACATGCGACTCAAAGTTTATTGTAGGGGGGCTGCTAGCAGTCATCCAAAAAGCAAGGGTTTAGTTTTGAAATAGTTCAAAGATTCGGATGATTTGTTTATGGACAGCTAGGTAGATAGCTTTTAGTTACCAATGGGGTGGTGGTCTATTGGTAAAGGCAAAACCTTTAAAACACCAAGGTTGGGAAGGGGGAGGTTTTGGGTTCAAGTCCTATAGATAACAGGGGATTAAAGAAATTAGCCGTTCAAAAAAAAAATAAATAAATAAAGATAACTTGTAGTTTAAGCCATGCATGGTTCTACTTCATGTAGGCTGTCATGATTATGATCAGGAATCGCTAGAGCATATTTTTATTTCTTGTTACGTGGCTTCGGTGGTTTGGCAAAGTATCAGCTCGTGGATTAAATATCCTCCTATCATCCATGCGTTTTCAATCAAGAACTTGCTTAAAATTTATGATTTTATATTAGGTTTGGCTATTAAGAGAAGTTGCATCCAATCCATCATTGTGTTGGCATATTGGTGTTTCTGGAAAGCCCGTAATAATTGGATTTTGAACTTCCCTATCAATATTGAGAGGATTGGTGAAGAGGTTGAAAGTTACCATTTTCATTGGATCAATAAATGTTCAAATATGGGGTTGTTAAAATGGTCTAGATGGAAAACTCTTTATGTGTAATTTCTTTTTGTTGTGTTGTTTTTAGCCCTGGCTAGTTTCTTGCTAGCGGGGTTTTTACTAATAATAGTTGGCGTTTCAAAAAAAAAAAAAAAAAAAAAAAAAAAAGAAAAAAAGAAACAAATTAGTTGTAGTTTATAACCCGATTAAAAACACATATCATAACCCGATTAAAGACAGCCTCCTTGTTGGAATAATAGTTAGAAAAAAAAAACACACACACACACATCCATGGTGTATTTTTATATTTCAATATTTGGTCTTAGCTTTTCAGATTTTACAGATTTTAAAATAATTTAGCAATTATTTGGTCTTAGTAAAAATATGTTATATATTATAAATGACTAAAATAATCATGTATACTTTATTACATGTTAAGCTATCAAGCTATTATTAAACAGATCGATATGTTTAAGAGATAATTTATTTTGTATTATTGATACTTTATAGGTCATATTGTTATAATACAGATAAAATGATTAACTTATCAAATATATAGTTGCAGTGATGTGTTCATGGTCACGTTTGGGGTTGACGTAACCAACTTGTAAATCTACGTCATGAAAGTTCAAATAATTGCTAAATTGAAATCGGCAGTTTTTAAGCAAATAAATAAAGAATTCAAATTGGCGTTCTCAATTAATTTGTTTGGAGTTAGAATGAGTAATCTCCCAATGATCTTTAGATCAAGTGGTGGAGAGCTTGCATTTCTCTTGAGAGATGCAGGTTCGACTCCCACTTGGTGCAGAGTGAGGCACTGGTGGACAATGATAGGAGACCCAGGGAAACCTGGGTTGGATCCTTGAGCCAAACGGGTTTTACCGGTAATTTCACTGTCGTGCCTACGGGCGAGTGGGTTACCGGGTTTTCCCCGAAATTGGTGGTGGACTCGGGTTACTCTCGGAGTACTCCGTTTGTCCAGTGGGTAACCCGAGAGTGCTCGGGATTAAGTTTGTTGGTCGTTAAAAAAAAAAGAATGAGTAATCTGTTTAATTAATTGGTTTGGGCCTCATATTTGAATTGCCAAATTAATTAAGATGCAAGTGGGCTAATGGAAGTGCCTCGGCTCACTAATTAGACTAACCCTACTAGAGTGAAAAAAATCGGCTGGGAAAGAATAAACAAGCAGAATTGGTTCCCAGGAGGCAGGCAAGCACGTGAAGTAGAGATAGAGGTGCACAAAGAAACAGGTTCCAGAACCGGAACCGGAACCGAATCGATAGGTACGGTGGTTTGTGACTAGTTTGAGAATCCCCTCGCTGAAATCAGTTAAAACCATAATCGAACTAGTAAAAAACCGGGTACACCTAGAACCAGTTTGGAATTGAACCAATACTTTTATATTTGGAAAACTGATATGGAACCGGGTTTAGGAAAATACACGATTTGTGTATTCCTAGTCGTGACTCATGAAACAAAAGCCTCTTTTGGCCAGCAACTTGATCATGTAAGGAGCACATCCTTCGGTTTGGGACAAAACACAAAGGAGAGCAGTAGTCAGTGGCGGAGCCAACTTGGCTAGAGGGTGGGCATGTGCCCATCATAAGGCCTAAGTTGTCAGTGTATTTATTTAATTGTCTAGTTATGGTCCAAATGTCCAAGTGTAAGGGCCCAAATGCCCAAGTTGAAATCAAAATCGCCTAGCCCTAAAGGCTTGTTTTGTTTGAACTGAATTGAACCAATGGGAGTAATTTGATCATCACCCCCACTCCTGTTCTTCTGTTCTGGCCATCGCCAATCGTAATTGGCTTCCGACCGACGCCGACCGCCTACAAAACACTCGCCTAATAGCCTTCCCAGTCCGGCAATTGTAACAACTCTCACTAAAATTAATACTTATTATGTTAATTGTCTAATAAGGAAACCCTAATTGAGAAACCCAAGTAATTCTGCATTAACCCTAAAATTTTCAGAACAATCGGAATCAGGATCAGGGCCCCTAAAACTCAAGGGGGTTAAACCCTAATTGATAATTATCTTCCGAATTTGTTGTCAAAATTGAGATTCGTTCAAAGAACAAATCACCAGGCCTATACCAGTGACTAACCTACCCCACCCAAATTTGACACCCCAGGCGACACGCGACACGTGCCATGGATTCTTCCGCGACTAGCGGGAGGCGCCAATTTTGGGTATAAATAGAGGGGCCTGGCACTTGCATTCTGTTGTTCGTTCGACGATCAAATTACAAATCTACGCTGTGATATAGTCTAATTACTACAAACACACACGGATCACTAAACGCTGCTGCGATAAACAGGGTAATAACTCGATCGCTATTCCGATTCAACGTCCGATCGATTGAAACTATCTAACGAATGTTTAAGTGCTGCTCAAATTGGGTTTATACTTTGTCATTCGTCGTGATTTTCGACAGGATGTTTGAGTGCTGCCCGAACTCGGGCTATACTCTGTCATTCGTTATGAATCCGCTGGATGTTTAAGTATCGCACTTTGTCAATCGTTGTGAGGGTTTAATCTCGTGAATTGTCGTAAATGCTGTATTAGTTACTAACCCAGTTTGTGTGCATTGTTATTTAAATTAGGTTAAACAAGGCTAATTAGTAGGCTTATACACTGCTCGTTAAATGTGCAATGTGAGTCATTCTCTTTTGACCAACTGTTTTACAATACTCCAAATTATTTTCCAAAGTTATAATTACAGGGATTAAGTCTTTGTAATCACCAAATTACAGCCGGTATGTGGGGTATTGTGCACATTACTACTGTTTTTATCATTTTAGGTGAGCGTGCCTAAATTATGATATACACTATTAGGTAGTCGGACCTAAATAGTGATATATGTCACTTTTGGGTGAACGGACCCAACAGTGATATAACCACAGTCACAGATTCGGTCGAGTGACAAATACTGTGGGTAGTTGGTCGATATGGAAACACTATAATCGCTCTTAATACTGTAAATTATAACAATGGTGTCGTTTTCAGTAAACTGAATGATTCACTCAGTATTTCCCCGCTGACAAAACCTTTTTCAAACATGTTTCAGGTGACCTGTTGTGATCCAAGAAAAGTGCCGTGAAGCACTACAAGCTTAGAGAAGTGGCTCAATATAAATGAGTAAAAGAAACATGTTTTGAGAAATAAAGATTTCCCAGTGAAATCATGTTAATGTAAATTAACAGGGTTTATCCCTAAATTATGTAATAAAGTAAACGGGCATTTTAGTATTAAAAGATCCTGTATTAAAGACTTCCGTTGTCACCTAAATTAAATACCACGGGATTTCCAGCCCCACGGCTCTGGACCGGGTCAAACCGGGGCCGAGAGCCGTGACAGGAAATGGTGGTATCAGAGCCACTGATTTAAGCCTATTAAAGTATTTGAGGAATACTTAAAATTTCTGATTGCCATTCTGTGATTATGTGTTTTATTAACTGATTATTTGTTAGTTACAGTATGGGTAAACAAAGACTTTCGGCTATCTATCACAAATTAGATACTTCACTTAAAGAAAAAAGAACCTCATCCTCAAAATACCCAGCAGAAATTGAGGAAGGAATCTTCATCCATAAGGCACACTATGAGAATCCTCTTACCCCAGAGAAAAGAAATTCGATTATTAGGAAAAGTCAGGAGAAAAGAAAGAAATCACAACTAAAGAAAGTGAGGTTTAATCCGGAAATCCAGGAAATAGGCAATAATCCACCTTGGGAAGACAAATTAGATGAAAAATGGGCAGATCTTTATCTGTTAGCCACTGTAGCAGTGAATGCAAACCTTTAAATCAGTATTAGTACCTATAGTACCTCCAAGCCAGAAGCTCTAAAGAAAAGTTATCCCGTAAATAAATAAGTTACGAGAAATCTTAGTATGTTTAAAATTCAGTTGTCTTTTGTATAAAACGGTATGTAATAAGACTTAAATGTTTATTTGTGAAATTTTGTTACAAAATTTTAACTTAGCATTTTTGTGCATTTTGCATATATGCTAAACAGCATGAATGAGTTATCTGAAGCCCTTCAGAATCTCAATCTCTATCCTGTGCCAATAGAAGTTTCCAACGACTTCACTGGTTACATTGCTGATTTGGAAGAACCTATGGAATTTCAAACTCCGCCTCCGGAGAAAGCAAAGCCTAAGAAAAGAAGAAGATATGTAGGATGGAGGAAAGTGCGCAGGTGGAAACCAGCAACTAGGAAACTTCCTAAAATAGAAAATCCTATGGATAAAGGAAAAGGGATCGAGATCGGAGAGGGTTCTAGGCCAACAGGGATAGAAATTAGGGAAAATGTTAGGCAAACGGGAATAGAAGTCGGGGAAAGTTCCAAACAAACTGAAGAATTTACATTCCAGGAGGAATTAGATCATCTACTGGCAAGCTGTGATGTTATTAGACCTATCACCAACAATCTTTACCCTTATCCTGCTGAAACACAACTTCCGATCAATTTGGAACCAGCTATTCCAGACCCTCTAATCCACACCCGACCTTTAGGAGAAATGGATGAGTGGTGGACTAATGACTGGGAGTTTCAAAACCTTCTCAATAATCCTTATGACTTTTTCCCTCAGTTTGACCCAGAACCTATCCCGAACCCACCAATGAGTAACGAAAACTTAGCCGAACTCTGTCAGTTTGGCGAAGAACCGATAGGTACGGGGAATAGGATCCGGGAAATGGGAGAACAAATCTCCTGGAAATACGACGAGAGGGAACGTCGCTACTAAACTGCCAGTTGACAAAAGAATAGTGGGATTGGGAGGTTATGTTTGTATAGTAACAGTAGTAACAAAATATAACTTTGTAAAATAGCTCAGGAAAAAAACGTTGTAAGATAAGCAGTGTGTACGGATGCCTAATATAATCTATAAAAATGGAAGTCGAGAAATCGACAATTTTGGCTATACGTGTTGTAAAAGTTGTGTGGCTATGTGCAATCATTTTATTATGTTTAATTATTGATTATTCGATACTAATAATTTATACCTATAATAACTACCAGATGGAAAACGCTGGTAATGAACCAGTTAATGAAATGAATCAATCTGAGCAAAATCAGGAAAATCAATTTATGACTAGGCAAGACATCGAGAATATCGTTGCTCAAGGGATAGCCAATGCTATTCCAGCAATCCTGGCTGCTGCTCAGAAACCTGCTGAACCTCAACAAATCATTCCTAGTAAACGTACTCAAGAAGATAACTTCAGTAATAGAGTAAACGGAGGCGGCAATCATGATGATCCACGACAGGCCCCACTCCCTAAGAAAATGAAAGCTGCAATACCTGGTTGCACTTACAAAGAATTTCTTGCTTGTAAACCAGCTGAATTTTCAGGCAATGAAGGGGCGACTGCGACACTGCGTTGGTTGGAGAAAACCGAAGCAGTACTTATGATAAGTAAATGTGCCGAAGAAGATAAGGTCATGTATGCTTCGCATCTTTTCAAGGAAGGAGCGCTAGAATGGTGGAATACGGTACTTCAAGCCAAAGGAAGAAATGTGGCCTATGCCATGAATTGGGAAGAATTTAAGCAATTAATGGAAAGAAAATTCTGTCCCGGGTATGAAAAAGAACAAATGGCAAATAAGTTTCTGAGCCATCGCATGGTGGGTGTAGACTGTCGGGGATATACTTCGACATTCTTCGAATGTGCAAGAGTGGTACCAACCCTGGCTTCGCCAGAACCGGTGCTTATTTCCCGTTATATTTGGGGATTAATTGGAGAGATCTGTAACATCGTTAAAGCTGCGAGACCACGCACCATTGACGACGCTGTGGAATTAGCTAATACCTTAACTGATGAACTGGTGTGCACAAGAGAAGAAGATCGAAAGAAGGAGTTGGCTCAAAAGATTACCCAAGGATTTCGTATGGGTAATACTAAGAAAAGAGGAACGGGGCAATCCTCAAATCCTCCTTTTTGCAGAAATTGTAGGAAGAAACACTTTGGAAGGTGCAATGTGACCTGCAACTTTTGCAAAGCTATAGGACATCAGGAAGAAGAATGTAGAAGGAAAACAATAATCTGCTACAACTGTGGAGAAACTGGACATTTTCAAACAAAATGCCCTAAGCTAGTTAAACCAGCAGATAACAAAGCCAAACCGACCAACGAAACTATCAAGAAGAATGCACGAGCATTCCAGTTGACTTCTCAAGAAGCAGAACTCATTCCCGATGTGATAGCTGGTACGTTCCTAGTGCATAATGTATATGCAAAAGTATTATTTGACTCTGGTGCAAACCAAAGTTTTATCAATACTTCATTCTGCCAAGCTCTTAATTTACCCTTAACCACCCTTAGGCAGATTTTTACAGTCGAAACGGCAGATGGTCATTCTGTTAACATAGATAAGGTTTTGCAAGAAGGAAAGATAGAATTATTAGGACATAAATTTTCTGCAAACCTGTTACCTATGAAGTTAGCTGGGTTCGATGTGGTATTAGGAATGGATTGGTTAGTAGCCAACCATGCAAGAATTTTATGTGACAAAAATTCCGTAGAAATTCGTACCCCTACAGGAGAGGTAATTTTAATTACAGGAGATAAGCCACGAAAACCATTAAAATTCATTTCAGTAATGAAGTTGGCTAGTTATTCAAGAAAACAAGAAGTAGTATATATGATTTCCGTAATCATTAACACTAAAAGTAAGGAACTTCAGGACATCCCTGTAGTCTCAGAATATCCTGATGTATTCCCAGAAGAACTACCAGGATTACCACCTGTTGATGCATGGAATGTCTGTTGACTTCGTCTACATCAAGTCTTAGGTCAAGATAGGTCAACATAGGAGCTAGATAGTCAAAATTAGGTTTTATGTTGATAGGTTCGCTTTTGTGTACATTTAGTGAAAGGTTCTGCTTTTTAGTCATTAGATGGTTTCGCTCATAAGGTTATGTGGTAGGTTCGCTTATTTGGTATGTCCCTTGGAGCGGATCTATATGGAGTATATATAGCACACTTGAGCGAAACTATATCAGTGATTAGTGTATGTTGGAGCGAACCTGTTGAGAGCTTTTGGTGTTGAAACTCTGTCAAATTGTAATCAGAAAGCTTTAATAAAGAAGGAATTGAAAGGAATAGCTGTTGTAACTTCATTTATGTTGATTCCGCCTTCGTACGTGAAGATGAACATTCTCAACTGACTGTTTAGGGTCGGAACACGGTCCAACAAGTGGTATCAGAGCTCAGGACGAGGAGTTCATACTACTACAGCTTGATTCTACCGAATTCTCTGATTTCTACTCACTTTCTCTCATACTTTTTCGATTTAAACTGGTTCCTACGTATGAAATGGTCTGATTTTTGAGTATATCGTGCGAATCATACAATTAACAAACCCTAGAAAGTTTCAGGTTAAAACTCGGCTTAAAAATGGTAAAAATTGGGTAAAAACATAGTTCCGCTTTTACGGACAATCGGAGGTTCCGCTTGAAAGAGCTAGTTTCGCTTATAGTTTCCGCTCGTAATACATAGTTCTGCTTGAAATAACCAGTTAGTTCCGCTTATTCGGACAGTTTCGCTTGTAGGTTTCGCTTGAAAGGACTAGATAGGTTCGCTCTTAGTGACATTGAGTAGTTCCGCTCATACTGACATATCTAGTTCCGCTCGAACGAACCTGTGACTTTCGCTTATTTGAACATTATACACTTTCGCTTATTTGTCCAAGTGATACTTTCGCTTATCTGTCACACAAGCTGGTTTCGCTTATTCAGTCATATCATATTTCGCTTTTTGTCACATTTTTCAAAAACTTCGGAAAATTTTTCTAAGTGTTAGTTGATTTTGCAGGTACATTCAAGATGAATGATATATTCTTGAACCCGTTCAGTGACATGTACGCGTTTGCTGGAAACTCCGGAAACGATGATACTTCATCGAGCAATGTGAATGAAAATCCAACGGTTGTGAAGAAAAAGGAAGCTTGGGAATCGGAAAGTGCTTTTGGAACGTTCAACAAACCCCCAAAGCTAATGGCTATCGAAGAGTACAGTAGATGGTCGAGAAAGTTTGAAGATTGGTTGATGGCGTTTGCATTTGCTAGTTGGAAGAGTTTGAAGAACGGCTATGAACATGGAGATAAATCTGGTGAAATGTTGACGTCAGCTGATGAGATTGATTCATTTGTAGCTGAACAGAAGTGTATAGTGTTGTTGTTTCAGTCGGTTCGGGAGGATATTATTTCTTTGATAGATTATTCAAATGCGAAAGATCTTTGGAAGAAGTTAGAAAAGAAATGTATAGGTAGTGAAGAAATCAAGAAAGACAAAATGAAACTACTTAGGAAAGAGTTTGATATGTTTGGGTGTTTAAAGAATGAGTCTGTTTGTAAAATGATAGAAAGGTTTGGTCACTTGAAGCTGGAATTAGCAAGACATGGAATCAAATATTCTGAAGAAGATCTTGTTGACAAGTTGTTTGATTCGTTGCCAGACGAGATGGATTGGAGATACTATGCGTTAATGCTGAAGAATACCATCAAGGCACCAGAAAAGTTGACTTTAGATCTGCTGATTGAAAAACTCGAGAGTCACGAGTTGGAACTGAAGAAAACATTCAAAGCCAATCATTCATCTTATCAATAAAATCTGGATTTGTATTATCCAAAGAGCATGATGCCAAAAGCAACTTCTCCCAAAACTGCGTTTTCTGCTGAAAATGTGTCGACAACAAGCAAAGAAAGCCAAAGCAGTGGAAATCACAGTGGTTATCAAAGTGGATCTTCATCATCTGCAAGTCATTCTGATGCTAAGTTTCAATGCAACATCACAATAGATTTAAAGAATACTCAGAACTTTGACGAGGAGTCGGCTAAGCAGCAGATGGTCTTTTTGGCGTCTGTGTTGGAATCATATGAAGGATTAGTAGCTGGAAAGATAGGCAGTACAAATCTGATGAAGGAAGATTATGATCAGATAGATCCTGAAGAAATGGAGCTTATCGATATTCGTTGGGCTATGGCCAGTGCTGTTCATCGAGCACAGCGTTTTATGGAAATTACCGGCAGGAAGACAATTGGTGGTCCATCTACCAAATTGGGGCTCGATAAGTCCAAAGTGACTTGCTTCAAGTGTAAGCAGAAGGGTCACTTCAAGCGAGAATGCAGAAATGCTTATGCTGATGAATCGGAGAACCCTTTCAGAGATGATTACTACAAGAAGGCGATTTATCACCAGAATAAATCTGAGCAGCCTAGATTGAAGCAGGCTGAAGATAACAGAGAAAAATCTAGGGCTCTTGCGGTGATCTACGATGATGAGGGGTATGATTGGAGCAAAGAGGTTCTACCTGAAGAAGATGCGGTTGGTTACGCGTTCATGGCGAAAAACGAACCTATTCCGTGGAAAGACAACCGTACTGAAGAGCAGAAGTATAGATACAGAAAAATGATTGCTGAAAACAGAATGATTAGAATTTCTGGTATCTATCTGGAAGCAACGAGAGCGATGTTGGTGCACTTGTGTCTGTACTTTGTCTGTATTTTGTAATGTTATAAAACGATGTCTTTTGTTAGTCTTGTTTACGTCTTGTGTTGTTAATATGTGTTTTGATGTAAGTTTGACCAAGTCAACCATCCTCCTGGTTTGACTTGGCCAAACAGTTAACACATGATTTGTAAGTTGTTGTGTCGAAGGATGAGTCATCGAAGGATTGTTTATATCCTTCGATGAGCTTGAAAGATAACCTTCGATGGATGTAGATGGACCTCGAAGGATATACCATCCTTCGAGGTATATGTGGATCCTTCGATAGGTGTCTGGTCGATAGATGATCTTTCGATGAGACAATTTGATCCTTCGACCAGATGGTCTGTTATGGATATATATAGACATGTATGGGTTCACTTCACAGTTAGACATTTGAGACAGTTTAGACAGAAAGATAGAAAGTGTGTGTGAGTGAACTAAGTCTTGTAGAGAGCATTTTCAGTTTGGTCAAGGGCTGTAACCGTGTCCACTGAAATACAAGAGAAAACTTTGATATCTCGTGTGTCTTCCTTTCTCTTTGTAGCTTGTGTTCTCATATAAACTACCGGTTTGCATTCTAGCTTCGATTCCGCACTTGCTAGTGTGTTAAACATAACAAGGATAAGGTTTAACCTCAACCTCCGAGGGACCTACAAGTGGTATCAGAGCCGTGGCTCTTTTCCTTTTTAAAAACCGAGTTTATACAAGACTTTGGAGTGTTTGGACAAAACTCACATGGTTTAGCACCCGTTTTTAGTGTTTTTCTTGGATTTTTTGACGTAAAAACGTGTTCTAAACTAACCGGGTGTGTTAAAGGACGGGTTGGGTAACTTAAAAACTTGTTTTTAAGAAGGTTGGTAATTTCCGGCCAAAATTCCGGCTTACTCCGGTGACCGGATTCTGGATAAGAACCTTCCTTTTTTGGTAATATTTTATTGGTCAAATTTGAGTTGGTAGAAAGTATGGTCTGAACATACCTTTCTACCGAAAGTTGTCTACCAACCAATCACCTTTTTCACCAACCTGTCACCTTTGTCAACTGTGTCAGTACAGATCGAAGGATATCCTTCGAAGTCGAAAGATCATCTTTCGATCAAAGGAGGTTCGATAGATAACCATCCTTCGAACATCCTTCGAAGTCTGTGGTTTATCCTTCGATCCAAGGAATCTTTTCGAAGGATATATATTTCGATCTACAGTTATTATTCGAAAGATAAGGATCCTTCGTTTTGGAGAATCTTTCGAAATCATTGTTCGAAATTCAACAGTGATCTTTCGAACACTGTTGATCCTTCGAACAAGTATTGATCTTTCGATCATAGTCTGTTTGAGTTTAACAAGTTTGTGTTTTTCAGGTCTTTTGATCAAGGATCTTTCGGCTGTCTGTTCTCATTCAAGATATTAACATAGTTTGTGAAAATTAAATTTAAAAAAAAAAAAAAGGAAAAACTTGTTTTTCAAATTTTAAATCAATTTTCACTTAATATATTAATTGTTATAAAATGGGAACAAATGGTCAGTGGGATCCAACCGCGTGGACTACAACAACTTTGACTCCACAATCTTCAGCTACGCAATCATCAGCCACGCAATCTGCGTCAGATTTCAACAAAACTGCATGGATGCAGGCTAATGCCCCACCTCAAGCTGCAATGATAACTGCAAATCAATGGGCATTAGTCACAAATCAAAGCAGCAGCATTCAAGCAATGATGCAAAACGACAGTGAAACTGGTACAAGCACAAAACCGCCAAAGCTAAATCACATCAATGATTGGGGATGGTGGAAAGAAAGGCTGAGAACTTATGTTCAGAGGCAAGGTCAAGATCTATGGATGTGCTTTTTCACCGCATTTGACAATAAGTTGGAAGTTGCAGGATCTAATCCAGAAACTTACAGCACTATGTCTGATGATGATAAGAAGAAATCTGAGTTAGAAAAGAAAGCATTCATGATTCTCACACAAGCTCTTCACAGAGACATTTACCACCAATTTGTTTACTGCACGACTACTAAAAGCTTGTGGGATATGCTCACGTTACGATGTGAAGGAAATGCTCAATCTAGAAAGATCAAGCAAGAATTACTGAAGAAAGAGTTTGAAGGATTCACGTGTATGGAGAATGAGACTTTGGCAGAGTTATCTACAAGGTTCCATCACTTGTTGAGCGAGATGTTTGCCTTTAGAGTCACTGCCACTCCACAAGAAATGGTGAAGAGATTCGCTGATAGCTTACCAGCAAAGTGGAGCAGTTTTCTGGAAATTCTCAAAGAAAATGGTGTTCTAGACACAATCACCGTTTATGAGTTAATTCAAAAATTAGAGAACAAGGATGTAGAAGAAAAGCTTAAGGCAAAAAGAACACTAACTCCTCAAAATCCAGAGATGTATTATGGGATTGCAGGAGGTATCAGTGGAGAAAAACCAGCCTCTCAACACACGAAGCTTCAAACAGCTTTCATCTCAAACACCGGACCTTCCACAACAAATCAGTTTGATCCTTCAGCATACACGATGATGTATTCAAGACCAGATTCTTCTTCTCAACAACAGTATGTGCAACCGACAGCTCAGCAATTCACACCACCGCCTTTCTTAGACCCAAGCAGAGCTCAGCAGCAACAACCGCAACAGCAAGGGTTTTATGGAAGCTCTTCAAACTTTCAAGCCACTTCCAATCCAAACACAGTCAGATTAGACACTTCCAACTTTTCCAAAGTCACTGTTGAAATAGCCAAGGAGCATATGGAGATGTTGAATACCTTGGTTAGTGCTTATTGTGGATTAGTCGCAGGTCAGATTGGGAATATCAATCTAACCAATGAATATTATCAGCAAGTGGATAAAGAAGAGTTTGAAATGATGGATATCAAATGGGCTCTTGCTAGTGCAATTCGAAGAGCAAAGGAGTTTATGGAAAGGACGGGGAGAACCAACTTGGAAAGCAACAACAACACCAAGTATGGTTTTGATAAGAATGCTGTCACTTGCTTTAATTGTGGTGAAAAGGGTCACTTCAAACGGGAGTGTCAGAAGCCACTTAAGCAAGGAAATCAGAATCCCTTCAGGAATCAAGGACAGCCACAACAGCAACAGAACAACAATTCTGTCAGATCAATAGTTCCTGTTGGAGGAAATGCATTTGGATCCACAAACACTAATCCCCACAGAGGATTGGTCGTTCAAGCTGATGAAATCTGCAACTGGAACCTTCAGCTTGGAGAAGGAGGAAATGGTGGAACAGCATGTTATGCTAAAGTGATTGAGAAGGTAATAGAACCCGTGTCTGCTGGTGAATCTTCAGAAGATGAAGATAGTTCGGGTTATAGTGGGAGCATGGATGGGGAATCACTTGATGCTGGTGATTTATCAAGTGATGCTTTAGATTTGGAAGTTGATGAGCTTTTGGCTGAAGCTGAAGCATTATGCAAGAGGAGATCTATTCTCTGCCAGAAATCTGCTGGAACTTCCGAGAAGCTTGCTCAGTTTTTCTCTGAAGATGGATCTTTTTCTTTTCATACAGCCTTTATGGCTCACGTAGAAGGTCAAACTTCTCAGGTATATGATACTAATTCTGACTCTATTTCTGTTCCTATTGAATGTGCAAAGTGTTTAAAATATGCAGAAAAGGAAAGTCAGTTTGAAATCACACACAAACACAATCAAGAATTGATTGTAGATCTTTCTAAAGCAACCGAAGCTAACTTGTTTTTAACCAGAAATGAAAAGGAATTTAAAGCAACAATTGCGTCATTAAGACATGATGTTTCAGAATTACAAAAGGCTGTTTTGCGAAAACAACATGCTAACAATAATCTTATTGACACAATTGAAAAGCAAATGGTAGAGTTAGCAACAGCTCGATGTGAATGTGAGACAATCAAGCAGAAATTGGAAAGCTATTCCAATTCCCGCTATGTATTGGATCACATCATTGATGTTCAAAGGAAAAAAGGGGATGCAAAATGTATTGGTTTCAAATCATGTCCTCCCCCAATGAATCACAATTACTCCAAATTGCTTGATGACGAGGATATGCCCCGTTTTGAACCTACTGTGCCACTCGGTCTAGATGACTTTGCAGCAGGCCTCGGGTTCACAACTGTTACATCATCCTCGGGTCAATCAGAGTCTGAGAATGTGACAGATTCATCGTGTGTTAAGGAACAGAGTCCTCCCATTATTGAGGATGCTAATTCTTCAGACGATGAATCAGAATAAATTGTGAAACAACAGTCTAGCTCGGTTACAACAGATATTCCAATTGAGAATCACATCCTGTGTGATCCACCAATGAAACCGAGTAAGACTGAAATGTCAAAAACAATGGAGTCCCTTGTAGTTAGCCCTGAAGGGAATAACTTGTTGTATACGCTCAAAGGAGATAGCAAAATCTACTCTAACAAAGATTTTCCAATTAAAAATGTAAATCAAGATTTAATTGAGCAAATTTTTGAAGGATGCACTGATAAGTTTTTGGGGAACAAAAGTGGCAAAGTTACCGTCACTCAATGTGATCCAATTCCGTGTGAACAAATTAGAAAACAATACGGAAACCAAAAGTTACCAATTGAGCAAAAACAGCAAGTTAACTCCGGAAAGGGTAAGGTACAGGGAAAGAAGGCTCAGAACAAGAATGTTCAAGCACCTAAAGTTCAGCAACCTAAGACTGAACAACCAAAGGTTCAACAACCTAAAGTTGAACAGTCTAAGGCTACTCAACCTAAGGTTGCACAACCTAAAATTCAACAATCAAAGGTTGAGCAACCTAAGGTTCAACAACAAAAGGTGCAAAACAAAAGAGCTCCTGTTAAGAAACAAGAACCAAAAATGAACTTTGTTGGATCCACTGGTTCAGACAAACTTGAAACATTTCAGGATAAATCTAACGTTGATTTTGTAAAACAAGTTAGAATTTTAAAACGAAATGATCAGAATAATTACACCCAACACACCAACGGATGTGATTTAGGTCCTAGTACGTCTAGATCACAAAGTTCATTGTCTGGTTCTTCGTCTGGTCATCAACATGTTTCTCCGAGGTTTGTAGAGCGGAGAACATGTTTTGAATGTGGCACAGTTCGGCATATTGTAAGATATTGCCTATACCTGCAAAAGCTAAAGTAAAAAACGAGTGCTCCCCAAGAAATCAATTACCAAAAACGACCAGTTTCCCCGAAACAAGACCCACGTATCTTGAAAGAAAGGGAAAAGAAGTTAAAGCAAAAGAATCAAAAGGTAATTGAAAAGGCCTTAAAATCAGAGGTCAAAGAAGAAAAACCTGTACAAGCAAAACCTGAAACTGTAAAACCAGTAAATGCTAAAACGATAAATTCAAATACTGGTAAAAGACAAACAGCTTGGAAGCAAAAGCAGGTAATTCAATCAGGGGGAGCACCACAGGTTCTTTTTCCTAATCATCAAGTGATTGAAATCACCTTCCTTGATGATCAAGGACGACCCAAGTCCACAAAGGCTTGGGTCCCCCTCTCAAACTGATAAGTTAGTTGCATGTGCAGGCAGCTCCAGGAGGAACTATTAATAGTCATTGGATTGTTGATAGTGGGGCTTCCAGGCACATGACGGGCGACTATCGTCTTCTTTTCGATGTGCGAAGTATAAGAGGAGGTTATGTCGCGTTTGCTGGAGACAAAGGAGGGTATATCACCGGCGAGGGAATGATCTCAAATGGAGTTGTGAGTTTCGACAAAATCAATTATGTGCAACAGTTGGATCACAATCTCCTGAGTGTTTCTCAGATCTGCGACAAGAAGTTCACCGTGCATTTTGATGATGCCGGTTGTTATGTGCTGAAGCCAGGATTCAAGATTCCCGAAGAATGGATTCTCTTATCAGCTCCAAGAATTAATGATTTGTATGTCCTCGATATGAGCCAAGCAATAACTAAGTCCAAACAAGTTACTTGCTTTATTTCAAAAGCCACTGAAAAGGAGACGATCTCTTGGCACAGACGGATGGGTCATATTCACCTCAGAAAAATGAATCACCTAGTCAAAAACAATCTGGTGAGAGGTGTCAATGTGAAGAATTTTCAACTTCAAGATGTCTGTGTGCCGTGTCAGAAAGGGAAGCAGATCAATAAATCACATCCATTGAAGAAGGTTAACACTGTAAACATGCCACTCGAACGTCTGCATATGGACCTTTTCGGCCCAGTCAAACACAAGAGTGTGCACGGGGAGGTTTTCTGCTTGGTAGTCACTGATGACTATTCAAGATTTTCATGGGTTGACTTCATGGTCCACAAGAGCGAGACTCCAGAAATTCTAAAGAATTTGATCACCTTGTTGGAAAATCTTTATAATCTAAAGGTGAGGCGAATTCGAAGCGACAACGGAACCGAGTTCAAAAACAGGGTTATGGATGAATTTTGCACTGCAAAAGGAATCCTTCATGAATACAGCTCTCGGTACACGCCACAACAAAACGGAGTCGCTGAAAGAAAGAACAGAACCTTAATTGAGACTGCAAGAACCATGTTGGTTGAGTCTCAGCTTCCAGTTCGATTCTGGACTGAAGCTGTTGCCTCGGCTTGCTACACGTTAAACAGGGTTCTCACAGTGAAAAGACATGGCAAAACGTGCTTCGAACTCCTACACAAGAAGACTCCTGACTTGGAATATCTAGAACCTTTTGGTGCACCATGTACCATGATTGAGCCTGACGGGAAGTTTGGTGCCAAAGCTATCGAAGGTTACTTCCTTGGGTATGCTACTCCTAATCTGCGAGTATGGAACCTGACTACCAAGAAGATTGAAGAATGGGGTGAAGTAAGAGTTCAAAGATATTCTAATCCACCGAAGCCTTCTGGAGATCCATGGATGTTTGATTATGATGGTCTTTTCGACTCATTCAATCTGCCGACATTTGATGATGACAATGCAATTGCTCAAATGTTGTCTGAAAGCGAGAATGCGACTGGCTCTCAGTTAGCTCGCCCAATCATTGTTGACTCACAAGCATCTTCTTCTGTTAACAATCTCGTTTCAAATGAGGTGTTTAATGATGTTGTTGACTACAATTTGTCATCGGAAGATGAGGAGTATGTTGATGCAAATGATGGTGAAGCACCGCGTCCGGTTCAAGGTACTTCAGAAGCAACGGATCCAGTGTCTGCGCCAATTGTCCAAGAAGAAAATGCATCATCTTCTACAACTCAACAGCTTCAGAATGATATCGGGAATTTAAATATCAATAACTTGAGGTCAAATGTTGAAATTCCTCCAGTTTCTGAAACCCGAATTCATAACATTCATCCTCAGCAGAATATTATAGGTGATGTTCTCAGTGGTGTAAGGACAAGGAATCAAATCAGAAATAACGAAAATGCTGGCTTGTATGCTGAGATACGAGAATCGGGACAACAAAATGATTGGTCTTTCGCCTGCTATGTTAGCCAAGAAGAGCCTAGATCTTGGAAGGAGGCATTGAAAGATGATTCCTGGGTGGAAGCCATGCAAGAAGAACTTCAGCAGTTCGAGAAGTTGGGCGTATGGAAATTGGTTGATAGGCCCGACAACTACAAGAAGATCGGAACTCGTTGGGTGTTTAAGTGCAAGAAGGACGACTGTGGGATTGTTGTCCGAAACAAAGCAAGGTTAGTTGTTCAAGGCTTCAGTCAGATAGAAGGTATTGACTACAATGAAGTGTACGCACCTGTTGCCCGTCTGGAGGCTATTAGAATCCTTCTAGCCTACGCATCCTTCAAGAAATTCAAGGTGTATCAGATGGATGTTAAAAGTGCATTTCTTCACGGAGTAGTCGAAGAGGAAGTATATGTCGAGCAACCACCGGGGTTTGAAGATCCATTACATCCTGACAGAGTTTTACTGCTTAACAAGGCGTTATATGGTCTTCATCAAGCACCCCGAGACTGGTATGAGACACTGTCTACCTACCTGCTGAACAACGAGTTTAGACGGGGTTTGATCGATGGTACCCTCTTCATCAAAGAAAAAGGTGAAGATCTTCTGTTGGTACAAGTGTATGTCGATGACATTATCTTTGGTTCTACTGATGATAAGTTATGTAAGGAATTTGAGAAGGTGATGCAAGATCGATTCGAGATGAGTGCGATGGGTGAAATGATGTTCTTCTTGGGTTTGCAAGTTAATCAGTCCGAATCTGGAATTTTTATCCATCAAACCAAGTACGTCGGAGACATCTTGAGCCGGTTCCAGATGTCCGATTCGAAGCCAATTTCTACTCCTCTTCCGCAGAATCACGGGATTACTCCGGATGAAAAAGGGGAAGCTGTGGACTCTTCACTTTATCGTGCTATGATTGGATCCTTAATGTATCTCACCGCATCAAGACCCGACATTATGTATCCAACGTGCCTTCTCGCCAGATACCAAGCAAATCCGAAGGTCTCTCACTATGCTGCTGTCAAAAGGATTTTTCGTTATCTGAAGGGTTGCCCTGACACCGGGTTATGGTACCCTAAGGATGATAACTTCGATCTCAAGGCTTACAGTGATTCTGATTTCGGCGGCTGCAAGAAAGATGGCAAATCAACTACAGCAGGATGTCAGTTCTTAGGCAATCGCCTAGTCACTTGGCAGTGCAAGAAGCAGACATGTGTGGCTACGTCTACATGTGAAGCGGAATACATTGCTGCGTCTAGTTGCTGCTCCCAGGTTCTATGGATCTAACAACAGATGCGGGACTACGGTTTTGAATTCCTAACTACTCCTATTTATGTTGATAATGAAGCTGCTTTACAGATCACTAGAAATCCTGTACAGCACTCAAAAACGAAGCACATCGATGTTAAATATCACTTCATACGTGATTGCTTTGAAAAGAGACTTATCGATGTGGTTCACATTCATACCGATCACCAACGTGCCGACCTTTTTACCAAAGCATTTGATAAATCAAGATTCTATTATTTACTTTTGGTAAACGGCATAAAGGTGAAGTAAGAGTAACCGACATCGGGAAATCGTTTTTGTAAATATTTTTCTAAAACCAAAAATCCAAAAATATGTTTTTACTTTATTTTATTTTTGAATCTTAGGGGGAGAAAGTTTCAAGAAAAATACAAAAACATTGAAAAACCAAAAATACAAAAATATGTCTTTAATTTATTTACTTTCTGCATTTAAGGGGGAGAAAATTCAGAAAAACACAAAAAAAAATAGAAAAACAAAAATGAGTTTCTTGGTAATATAAGGGAAAATGATATTACATCAGAGGTCGGTCGAAACATGTTTCTAGAAATCAAAAGAAAAGAAAATGATAAGTAGCTCTACTAATGATGTACCGGTAGACTCACGATCATTTTAAAGTATGCAGGAGATATAAACATAACGAACTGAAAACCGCGTGGGAACCGCTCATTGGCATATGGTCTTGGTACTGAAATTTCGTTTGATAGATTGCCGAGGTTCTGAGATATTCGGGGTTTATGCTGTTTATCATCTGGGTATCATGGTTGTTTCTATAAAAGACAAAGTCTAGTTCTTCCATGATACCATACATACGTGTACATATCTCATACTGCATTCGACCTCAATAAGTCATAAACAATCACATGTCCAAACAAATAAGTGATAATATATCACATCTTTCCGGGAGTCAAGTTCGTCTCTCTGCTGTACGAAAGTACTGACCTGTTCACGGACTTGCTCCTGTGCCCTCATGCATATGAAAATCAAGTTCCTCATCAATAAGTGATTTCATCACATAGGGCTTGGTTTTCAAACTCAAATAAGTGACTTGTTCACATTTTATATACGTTAAAAACGGATGATAAATGGTATACTCCCCAGTAAGATGAACTCTCGTGCATACCTTGATACGGGAATGTGTCATGAGTGGATGAACACCGGTCGGTAAGTATAAATCATATCCTAAATGTATCTCAATGTATTATGATTACACTTGATCGCTGAGTTTAAGTGGATAACAATATCAGTAATTGTGGTAGAATACTTATCCGCTTCTGTAAAAGAATCTTAAAAGGAAATGTGTTTTGACAAAAGACCGCGAACTGATATGATTCTCTTCGCCAGAAACTCGCAAAAATATTGTTGTGTTTGTACATATTTATTTACTGCTTAACTTTTATTGTCTTATTTTAAACAGTTTTGTCGTTTGGTGCATATCAACACGACATTAGCGGTGATGTCGTTTGATAACATTCAAAGGATATTAAAATTGTTGTCTTTTATTTTATCAAAATCCAAAAAGATTTTCAATTTAATCTTATTTTTGATTATCTGATGTTGGTGCTCGATCCGATACCTGGCAAGCCGAAATACTTCATAAAACTGACCTTTGCAGAACTTCATAACGGGCAATTTTTCAAAACAGTCGTTTCTGAAAACTGTTAAGAATTTGAAGGGTTTGAGTTGCAAATTCCCAAAATCCAAAGTGTTGGTGAAAATCTGATCCTTCGAGGAAGCAATGGCCCTCGAAAGATCAGATGGTCAATGAAAGTCAATCCTCATGGTCGAAAGATGAATTGGTCAACGAAGGATTTGACCAATTTGATCTTTCAAGCTGATCAGACTTTTCGAAAGATGGATTAGGTCGAAAGATATCCTTCGAGGGTCCCCACGAATATCTGGTATCCTTCGACCCAGATCCACAAATATCTGGTATCTTTCGATCCAGATCTGGATCCTTCGACCCAAAGTCTTATCTTTCGAAACACCTTTTCATCTTTCGAAAGGTCTTTGATCCTTCGAGACGGTTCAAGTTTCGAGGTCAGAGTATAAAAGTGGTCATCTTCTTCATTTAAACATAACATTTCAAAATTCATCACTCAAAAATCCTCTGATCATACCGAAACTCTGCCAAAATCGAAACAAGTTAAGATATCAGGATTTCTATAACATTCACGGTAGGATAATCCTAATACTCTTAACAAACAACAACACGAACACTTCATTTGATCATGTGATGTTATCCTTCTTGTTCTTGTTTTCATGCTTATGAAAATGATGAATGAAATGTGATTTATATGTAATATGATAATGTTGCAAATATGGGTTGCAAAATATCCTTCGATCTGGGTTTGGGGCTTGGGATTAACCATAGTTATGTTTTGGGATTAACCATAGTTATGTTTTGGGATTTGGGTTTAAATCGGACTCAGAAGTAATGCATTTGGCACTAAGATGTTGATGTTTTAAATGGTTTTGATGTTGTTGTTTTTAACTGGTATGAAACATACTTGAAAACCACTTAAAACTGTCACCGGAAAACAAACTTAAAACAATCACCGGAAAATAATCCGATGAACAGTGCCGCCGGAAAACAACACGAAGGATGATGATTCTTAACCTCGAAAGATGGGTTGCAAAATATCCTTCGATCTGCGACTCGAAGGATACTAAGCTTTTCGAAGGATTCATCCTTCGATTGATTAGATCTTTCGATTGACCAAGATATCTTTCAAAATTAATGATCTTTCGAAAGTTGATCCTTCGACAAGGCCTTTCATCTTTCGAGAAAATGACATCTTTCGATCAAATTGTCATCCTTCGAGCCAAGTGTCAATCCTTCGATGTCTAAATGGAGTCCTTCGAGGAAACCAACACTTAGAAATTTTTCAAGAAATTGAAATTTTTCTAAGTGTGAAATCCTTGATGACTGTTTGACAATTTTCTCATTACGTGTCTGTGTTTTTCATGAACAGAAATGGCACCGAAAGTGAAGAAGGAACGGGCAAAACCAACTAAGAGAGAAAAGTCCGAAGTTGAATCTATGTCCGAGCCAAGACATAACATGGCCGCGTATCTGCAACCGGAAGGCAAAGTTAGTCCGGAATTCGATGGGATAATGGAGTATCTTCACCGGGCACGAATCAACTACGCCATTACTACTCAACACACCGCTTACCAGTCTCAGATCAAGGAATTCTGGAATTCTGCTGTGGTTGAAACAGTGGATAATCAAGAAGTGATAAGAGGATTTGTTACTGAGAAACCCGTGGTGATCACCGAGAACACCATCAGAGCGCGTTTGCAATTGGGAGATCAACCAGAAGATTCGACTTCTGTTGATTTGCAGTGTCAGCGTGGTTTATTGATGAGGCTATGTTACTCTGATAATGTGCTAGCAAATCAGATAAACAAAGGGTCTATGCCGTTACGATACAAGTTCTTATTGCATATTCTTATTCACTGCCTGAGCAACAAACGGTCTGGATACGATCTGTCGCCGATTGAATTGACGGGATTGTTTACGGCTTTAATTCTGAATAAGCCGTTCAACATATCACGTTACATCTTTGACAATCTGAAAGAGAATGCTCGCCGGCCACTTCCATCAGCAAATCAACGGACGTCAACCAAGTTTTGGTTATATCCAAGATTCTTGCAAATGATGATCGATAATCAGATTCCGGATCTTCCCAAAGTTGAAGCAGATGTTCTTCCAGTTAATCCGATGAACGAGCGTACACTGCTGATCTTCAAGTCTATGTCTAAGTACAAGGAATCCGATCCAGTGAGAAAGCTTATTGGTCACCTCGATGTTCCGACCTACGAGGCACCACAGAACAACAAGTGGCGTCGAGATGCAAGTGATTCTGATGATGAAGAGCCAAGGTTAATTGCGTTAGCTAACACACAACTCGGGGCTAAGCACGGAATTAAAGCATCGAGCAGGAAGTCTGCTGGAAGTTCCAGTGCGGCAGCACATGTTGAAGTTGATGTGAATGTTGCTGCAGAAGAAGTCCAAGGAGTGTTCATCGATTCTGATGTCCGTAGTGATATTGGTGGTACTGTAGTTGGAGATATAGGTGGTAGTGCAGGTGGTGATGGTGGTACTGAAAGTCGGTCAGGCGATGATACGACCGACAAAGGTAAAGGAAAGGTGGACGAGCCGAGGAAGTTGGTGAATGAAAGCAGTTCGTCTTCTGATGATGAAGGAGGTTCTGGTGATGATGATTCGTCTTCTGAGGATGATAATCCTCCTCCTCCAGGGATGCGAAAGGCTTATGATCAGCGTGGGAATTTTCGTGGTTTTGAACGTACAGAGAAACCGGTTAGAACCGCAGAATCTGACAAAGATGAGGATTATATCCCTGCTGCTCCTGGTTTGATTAGAAAGAGGAAAGCAAGAAGACAGGGTGTTCGTGCTTCAAAGAAATCAAAGGAAACTGCTGGTGATGCCCCTATACCTGTTTCTATCCAGCATTCAACGCCTCCAGAGCATCAGCTACCACCTGTCAGTGATCAATTGACTACATCAGAGATGCTGGAGCTGGTCTCTTCTCCTCAGACGTCTTCTGGGACACGCACGGCGACTGTTGATCAACAGCCGCCTGCAACTCCCGTCTCAGGTACACACGTACGTCCTCCTCTTGTTATTACTGGTCCAACAGGTACTTCCGGTCCATCTGTTCAGTCTGGCTCCTCAGGACCTGAGCCTTCACGGCCGACTCTAGCAGAAACATTGTCTAGTTTGTCTGAAGCTGAGAAAATTCACTTCCTGATCGAACAAATCAGTGAATTGGGTAACTTAGTCGTTCGGAATACTAGAAAGATTGAAGAGTATCGTGTACAGCGAACACAGGATGTGGTGGCACACAACAAGCTAGTCTCTATCGTTGATGCTCAGAATCTTAAGATAAAAGAACAAGCTCTAGAGATTGAAAGGCTGAAAGAAGCAAACAGGGCTCGTGATAGGGAAGTTGAGATAATGAAAGGGCATAGCACTGTGTTAGAGCATGAGGCAAAAGTGTTAAAGCAGAAGCATGAAGAGCTGTCTGAGCGCTATAAAAATCGTGATGATCGCTTAATAGAAGCCTTCAAGCCTGTTCATGCAAACTTCAAGAAAATTAATCACAAAGTAGGTACGCTTTGGAATGAAAGGTGCAACGCTTTAGGCATCGTTCCCTCAAAGCGTGGCGATGACAAAGACGATGATGAAGCAAATCCTGATCAACCAGCTGCCTCAGGTTTCGGTGCAACTGCATCCGGTGCTGCAGGTGGGTCTGGTACGTCTCAAGATGCTCCTACTGCTCCTCCAACAGCTACTACTGGTCCTTCTGAGCAGACTGAAACGTTGGAAGCTTCGGCAGGACTTGAACATGTTAGTCTTGAACCGGAAGCGTTTGCCGATCTCCCTGAATCCTCAATTGTTCATCAGTATCATCCAGTCACGGGTGAACTATTAGAAGAGGGAGAACACATTACAGAGATGTCTGATGAACGTGTTTTAGCTCTGAAGGAATTGGATGAAGTTGATGTGAATATGATCGATGCTACTCCGTTAGTTCCGGACGAAACCGATTTCTCTACGATTGAAGAAATCTTCATCGGTTCGGATCCGGAACGTCCTGTTTATGTTGGTCAAGATAATGCGGAGTTTAATGCTCTTGATGATGGGTATGTGGCGGAAAAGACAGCAGAATTTGCTAATCTTTCTTCAGATTCTCCTACAGCTCAAGAAAACCGTGAGAAGACCGTGAACGAATGGCGAGTGGATTTCCTAGCTAGGAATCCTCCTCCGCTCCCTCCGTTGGATCAGGTCAACTACATGAATCTGGAAAAGAATTCGGCTTGGGGTCGTATTATTAGCTGGATGTTCATCAAGGAGCTTCACTGCATGGTTGTGAAGCGAGAATGCGGCCTTCAGTACTTCAGGACTCTTCTCAGCATTCTTTCACTTCCTTATTATGATGTTGCTGTTTTGGCTCAGCTGAAGGTTATTAATCGAGTCGAAGAAAAGATGGTGGATCTGTTCGCCAAGAAGATCAGGTTGGAACAAAGAAGGGGTTGGAAGGATCCGCTTTACAAGCCGCAGTTTCCTCGATACGAGCAGATCAGGTTTACGCTTGATCCAGACACAAATACTGCTCGTTATCGTTTGGTTTATGATCCTCCAAAGTTGATGAAGAAGATACCGTTGTTGAAGATGAAGACAGATTTTCTGGGTAACTTTCGTTGCTGGGTTTATGATGCAGATACTGGAGAAGCGGTGATCCTATTCCAAGACAGTCAGGAGAACTTTCGAATAATAGATCCGATGTGGATTACTAACATGTCCAGGTCGGATATTATTGTTCTTAAGGATCACGAGATCAACTACTTGGTTAGGGATCGGGAACAAGCAATGAAGTTTCAGAAGATGGCCTTGTATTGCTTCAACCTACTTGTGAATGCGGGAAGTGCATGGTCAACGCATCACTTGACGGTTGAAAGGACGTCAGAGACGTGAAGACACAAAGATCGAGACAAAGCTACAGCCAAGGGGGAGTTTGTTGGTGCACTTGTGTCTGTACTTTGTCTGTATTTTGTAATGTTATAAAACGATGTCTTTTGTTAGTCTTGTTTACGTCTTGTGTTGTTAATATGTGTTTTGATGTAAGTTTGACCAAGTCAACCATCCTCCTGGTTTGACTTGGCCAAACAGTTAACACATGATTTGTAAGTTGTTGTGTCGAAGGATGAGTCATCGAAGGATTGTTTATATCCTTCGATGAGCTCGAAAGATAACCTTCGATGGATGTAGATGGACCTCGAAGGATATACCATTCTTCGAGGTATATGTGGATCCTTCGATAGGTGTCTGGTCGATAGATGATCTTTCGATCAGACAATTTGATCCTTCGACCAGATGGTCTGTTATGGATATATATAGACATGTATGGGTTCACTTCACAGTTAGACATTTGAGACAGTTTAGACAGAAAGATAGAAAGTGTGTGTGAGTGAACTAAGTCTTGTAGAGAGCATTTTCAGTTTGGTCAAGGGCTGTAACCGTGTCCACTGAAATACAAGAGAAAACTTTGATATCTCGTGTGTCTTCCTTTCTCTTTGTAGCTTGTGTTCTCATATAAACTACCGGTTTGCATTCTAGCTTGGATTCCGCACTTGCTAGTGTGTTAAACATAACAAGGATAAGGTTTAACCTCAACCTCCGAGGGACCTACAAGCGAAAAGGTGGGATCCGGACAGAGAGTGTTATCTTGATGAGTATGGAAATATTGCGATTGATCACAAAACTCTTGATCTGGAAGCCATAATCAAGGAGTTAAAAGATGAGGATGAGTATTGGCAGAACAAATGGTGGGGAACTGGAGACGAGGAAGAGAAAGAGAAAAAGGAGAAAGAAGAGCAAGAGAAATCAAAGAAGATTGATACTGGAGTTATAGATACAACGCAGGAGTTGACTGCAGAGAACCTGGGAAAAATGGCTGACAAAGTGCTGGCTGCTAAAGCACTTGAGCTAGACTCTAACTCCGTGTCTGAGTCAAAAAGCCAGGTCAGCTCAAACTTGTCAACGAATGCGTCAGGTAAAAAAATCGAAGGAAATGTTGATTGCAAAAATTGCAACAAAGAGTGCAAATTTTGTAATACAGTCACGTATCTCAACGGTAAGAAAGTTGAAGATCTGACAGCAAAGGTTAGAAGCGTTGAGAATCAAATTCTTGGTCGTGACAAAACAGTTAAAGCTTCAACTGAACGGATAAGAGAATTAACTGCTCAAATTGAAACTGATAAAATTGAACATGAAAAAGTTAAACAAGAAAATGAAAAGTTAATTCTTGAAAATCGTCAGATTTCTGAAAAATTTGAAAAACTCAAAAGCACAGTAAAAGATAGTGATGATCGAAATGGTAAAACTTTTAAAGAAAACGAGCATTTAAAAGCAGTGCTTAGAGTAAAAGAAGAATCAATCAACAAACAACTGGATGAAATCGCTAATTTGAAACTTAAAGTTCAAGAGGCTGAAATTGAAAACGAGCGAATCCAGTTGAAGCTTAACAACTATAGCTCCGCAAGCTTTGTTTTGCAACATATTGTTCCAAAACCCATAGGCAAAAACAAAGCTGGCGAAGACGTGTATTCTGATGGAACCGGGGTGGGTTTTCACAAAGTTCCACCGCCGATTTTGCATAATTACACGAAAAAGGGATCTGGGTTGGTTGAAATTGAGGAAGAAAATGAAGTTAAACTTCCGGAGAACATTGATGTCACATTCACATCTTCCAATGACGATAGTGTCCAAAATGATATTGTAAAAGGTGTTGTTGAAAATGTGCTAAAAACGGATAGTGACACTACTGAGGAAGATGGGTGTTTCTTGGATAAATACATTCCGAAACAAAAGTCCAAGAACAACTTAAATGAAGAATCAAATCTTGTCATGTACAAGATGTTGGGTTCGGATAAGTTGTTTTCGGATTCAGAGTTTCCGATCGAGAATGTAAACATGAACAAATTGACAAATGTTTTCAAATTGGTTGAAGTTGAATTGTCAGAAGTGAACAATCTGAGTCACAAGAAAAGTAAAATGAGGGTTGAGAAAGAAAAAGGTTACAACAAGAAATCTGTTAATCCACCGCGTTTTTACAATAACAACAGAAACAACTGGTCGGGTGGTTATCAGGGGGTAAATCATATTAGAAAAGGAATGTTCCAAACAAGAGGTTTGTCGAGAAGAAAAAGTTTGTGAATAGTTCGAGTTCACTTGCTGATGAAGAAAAAGAAATTTTTTCAAAATCAAACAAAGAGTTCTTTGAGAAAAGAGCTTCTCAGTCTCAGTCTGAAGGCACAAGTCGAGTGGCTGATACTCGAACTTGTTTCAGATGTAATCAAGTTGGTTACATTGCACGAAAGTGTACCAATGTGAAGCCTAAGACTGAAACTGTGAAGACTCAACAGAAGAAAGTTGAAGTGAAGGGTAAAGCACCAATCGTTGTTGAGAAAAAGAATGTGAAAAATAATTACATCAAAGTGAATAATGAACCCGTAAAGAAGTTGGTAACTAAAAATGAAAAATTTTACAAACGGGTTGCATTATCTCAACAAGTTTGGAAACCCAAAACTGAGAAAAAGGTTTCACCTTCTGAGGAATCAGTTCAAGTTGATTATGAAGCGAATTTTCCACCTCTGATGAGGCCTGGGTGGACACCATGTTTGACTAAGCAGTTTGAATTGCCGGAGCTTCCTCGATCGCGAAGCATGAATTGACATCTTTCTTGAAGTTGTTTAAGTCATAGTTTGTTATATGCAGGATCTTCCAAAACTTGTATCCAGATGGATCATGGATAGTGGAGCTTCGAGACATATGACAGGGAAGACTGCGTTACTGTATGATGTGAGAAATATAAACGGTGGTTACGTAGGTTTTGCTGGTAATCAAGGAGGAAGGATTATAGGTGAAGGAACATTATCCAATGGGATCATAACGTTTGAGAGAGTTAACTACATCGCTGAGCTGGAAAACAATCTGCTGAGTATCTCGCAGATCTGTGACAGGATGTATACTACTCACTTCACTGACAAAGAATGTTTGATCTTGAATCCGGGATTTGTGATACCTGAGGAATGGATCATCATAAGGGCACCAAGAGTTAATGATCTGTACATGTTGGACATGAGCGTAGCTACTACAACCACGGGTCAGGCTCAATGTTTTGTGTCTAGAGCAACAGAGAAAGAATCAAGATTGTGGCACCGG
Organism: Helianthus annuus; assembly: GCF_002127325.2. Classification (NCBI taxonomy): domain Eukaryota; kingdom Viridiplantae; phylum Streptophyta; class Magnoliopsida; order Asterales; family Asteraceae; genus Helianthus; species Helianthus annuus. The sequence continues at coordinate 34,371,253 of NC_035442.2, forward strand.
AAAATGGGGCATATTCACCTAAGGAAGATGAATCACTTGGTGCATAATGATTTGGTCACAGGAGTTCATGTCAAAGGTTTTCATCTGGAAGGGGAGTGCATTAGTTGTGTTAAAGGCAAGCAGAAGAAAAAGTCACACCCTACAAAGCAAGTCAATTCAGTTTCGAGACCTCTGGAAAGACTTCACATGGATTTGTTTAGCCCGGTGAATGTCAAGAGTATTACAGGAGATATTACTGTTTGGTCGTAACTGATGACTATTCCAGATTTTCGTGGGTTTCTTTCTTGAGAACGAAAGACGAAACGTTTGACAGTTTAATGGCGTTGTTTAAAAGGATTGAGAATCTGTACCAAAGGCCTATCAGTAGAATTAGAAGTGATAATGGTACTAAATTCAAAAACAGTAAAATGGAAGAATTTTGTGATGAAAGAGGTATACTGCATGAGTTTAGTGCTCCGTACACTCCGCAACAGAATGGAGTCGCAGAACGTAAAAACCGGACGCTAATCGAGACGGCTAGAATTATGCTCGCAGATTCAAAGTTACCAATAAATTTTTGGGTTGAAGCTGTTTCTGCCGCATGCTATACGCTCAACATAGTTCTTACTGTCAAGAAGTTCAACAAAACATGCTTTGAGCTAATCAATAATCGCAAACCGAATTTGAAGTATCTAAAACCGTTCGGGTCACCCTGTACAGTTATAGAGCCTCATGGAAAGTTTGGTCCAAAGTGCATTGAGGGAATATTTGTTGGCTATGCAAATCCAATGCGACGTGTCTTCGTTCCAAGTGAGAAGCGGATTATTGATGCTGCAAATGTTGAATGTCAAGGTTATACTATGCCACCGCAGAATCCTGGTGATTCATGGAAATATCATTATGACAAACTTTGGGATTCGTTTGACATAAGAGAAGAATCGGAGGACGATGAAGATTTCTTTGATGAGCTGGATATTTTGTGAGAGTATGAATCGCAACTAAGGTTCCCAGCAGAGTATTCTAGAAGACCTCGAGAAACTTCAAATGATGATGAAGTAGGTCCTAGCAATGCTAGTGAACATGATGATGAAGTTGCTCCTGGTAATCAGTCGGATGTGAATGATAATCAAGAAGCTGACAACATGCCAGTATTTGATCATGGTGATTCAGATCCTGAGGGGGAGCAGATGCAGATATCAAGTCAAACAAACCAAGTTGGTGAACAAGATGCAGATCAGAATGTTACTAATCTAGAGGGGAATGTAGATGTTCCAAGCGAAGTGATGCCGCGAACTCTTTCTTATCATCCAGAGGAGTTGATCATAGGAGAATTGCATTCAGGCGTTCGCACAAGACGTCAAATAGACCAGGGCTTAACATGTTTTTATTCTACAGTAGCACCTTTATAAACTGAATTTTCATTAAGTTGTTTCATTTCGCAGATCGAACCGAGAACGTATAAAGAGGCGCTTACTGAAGACTCTTGGGTCATTGCAATGCAAGAAGAGTTAAGTCAGTTTGAAAAGTTGGGGGTGTGGAAGTTAGTGGATTTACCGGATGGTCAAAGGAAAATCAATACAAAATGGGTATTCAAGTGTAAGAGAGACGACAGAGGAGTGGTTGTAAGGAACAAAGCTCGACTCGTTGTTCAGGGCTTTAGTCAACAAGAAGGGATTGATTTTACAGAAGTCTATGCTCCTATGGCACGACTAGAGGCAATCAGAATTTTCCTAGCATTTGCGTCTTGGAAGAACTTCAAAGTTTATCAGTTGGATGTAAAATCGGCATTTCTTTATGGGAAGGTCAAAGAGGAGGTTTATGTCGGTCAGCCGCCGGGCTTTACTGACCCAATCCACAAAAACAAGGTCTACTTATTGGACAAAGCGCTGTATGGTTTACACCAGGCCCCGAGAGCTTGGTACGAGACTTTGTCTCAACACCTACTAGCCAACAAGTTCATACGTGGAAAAGTGGATGCCACTCTCTTCACTAAAGAGGTCGATGGACATCTTCTGATAGTTCAGATTTATGTAGAGGATATAATTTTTAGGTCAACGAATGAGAAATTGTGCAAAGATTTCAAACAGATGATGAAGCAAAAATTCGAAATGTCATCAATGGGGGAGATGAAATTCTTTCTGGGACTACAAGTTGAACAACTGCCTGAGGGAATTTTCATTCACCAGACGAAGTACGTGCATGATATTCTAGAGAAATTTGGAATGTCAAGTTCTACTCCAGCTGCTACCCCACTTGCAACAAATCATGGGATTCACCCAGATCTCACCGGAGATAGGGCTGATGAAACGTTCTACCGTTCCATGATAGGTTCTTTGATGTATCTAACTGCTTCACGTCCTGATATCATGTACCCAACGTGCCTCGCAGCAAGATATCAATCTAACCCGAGAGCTTTGCACATGATTATTGTGAAAAGGATATTACGTTACTTGAAGGGAACTCCTACATTGGGGTTGTGGTATCCTAGAAAAGGCGACTTTACGCTCGAAGGGTATTCCGATTCGGATTTCGGATGCTGCAAAGTCAATACCAAATCAACAACTGCAGGATGCCAGTTCTTTGGACCTAGATTGGTTACCTGGCAGTGTAAGAAACAAACGTCTGTGGCGTTATCTACATGTGAAGCAGAGTACGTTTGCTGCTCTCAGATCTTGTGGATACAGCAACAGATGCGCGACTACGGTTTGCAGTTTCTTAACACACCTCTGTTTGTTGATAATGAGGCCGCAATAAATATAACAAAGAATCCAGTACATCACGCTAAAACTAAACATATAGAAATTCGTCATCACTTTATTCGCGATTGCTTCGAGAAAAAGTTGATACGAATTGAGAAAATCCACACTGACGAACAGAAAGCTGATTTACATACCAAAGCTTTTGATAAAAATCGGTTTAAATATTTGTTAAAACTGAATGGTATGAAGCTTCTTTCGGTGTCGGATGGCATAATTGGCGTTGATGAGAGTACTGTTGCGGATGAAGACGAGAAACAATCTGCAATGGTTTGTCGACTTTTTACTTGTTTTGGTATTTAGGGGAGTAGGTAGATGCATATAGATATACTTTCAGAAAATACAAAAACAGTAAAAAATGCAAAAATACAAAAACAATATAAAATCTGAAAAAGAGCTTGTGTATATAGGGAAAATGATAGTACATCGGCTAGATAATTACAGTATGCTAAAGATTGTAAAGACTAAATGAGTTAAACAGTCTCATTGATAATGTGTCGATAGGTTTTCGCACATTTAGTAGACTTATTCGGGATATAAACCTAAAATTTCAAACTTGCGAAATTCGTGGGGAACACTACTTGGATATATAGGTAACCCCTGAAATCTCGTTTGAAAGGTCTCGTATTCTGATATACTAGGTTTTTATACTCAATGATGTCTGGGGTATTATTTCGGGACTTCTGCTGAACGGAAGTTCTGACCTAGTCCTTAGATAATACTTTCACCAAATGCTTGAAACATAGCATAAACCCTCAGCATGCAGATGAAACAATAAAATTGATAGTCGCTGCTGTTGTAGCTAAAAGATCCTCTAAAGGGGACATACTGAAAAGTCGAAGCTGATATCTCTCTGCGCATACGGAAGTATCGACCTGAGATCCCTCGGCCCTCGCATACCTAATTTATGTACAAATATCATTGTAGTATACTCACCTGTAAGACTGAATATTGGGATTCTGGATACGGGAGTATATTCAAGAGGTGGAACACATGAATTGAGCTAAGTTCATAAGTCATCTAAATCGTATCCTGAATAGATTGAAATCTGTGTGAGAATTTAAGATGGATCAGTATATCGACAATTGAGGTGAATTGTTTAAATCTAAATATGAAATGAAGCTTAACGGTACTTGTAATTTGTCTGAAAAGCTGATATGATTCCCTGACACGCTCGCCAAAAATAAGTTTGTATATAGTTCAATTTCTTTATTTTCTGCAATTTAAGTTTTCTGCATTTCATTTTTTAGGTTAGAACACAATATAAAATCCAAAAAGATTTTATTTCTGCTTTATTTTTGACAAATCAAAGTGGAGAGTTAATCGTTGGATTCTCGAAGATTGAAGCAGATGCAAGAAAGTTCTGAGCTGAAGAATGAGGAGAGCTTACTTTGTCAGAGATTGAGATGTTTTCAAAGCTAAAACAAGTTCATTAAGTTGATGCTTGTTACATTGTTCTTAGAAAAAGTGAAAATGTTTTTACAAAATCAGTTTGATTCGTCAAATGATCAACCAAGGTCATTAAATTGAACTTGGTAGATTAATTGAGTAATCAGGGTCATTAACTTGAACCTGAATACTTGAGTGGATTTCTGATGCTGATTGATTTTGTGATTTATTATTGAAAAGATAGTTTGTAATGTTATTGGTTGAGTAACAGGTTTTGGACTTCATCATTCCAACGGAAGCTAAGTGTCAAAGCTTGAACCAGATTTCTCAGATTCTAGCATATCGAGAGGGGGAGTCTGTGAAAGGGGGAGTCTGGATCAACAGTCGAAGGGAAGATGGAAGTTAAAGTCAGGTAATGATCCTGAAGCCTGTGAAGATAGAGTGCTTATGATGAGAAGACAGAGAGTTAGAGGAAAGACCAAGACTGAAGACTCGGAGCTGAAGACTTCGTCAACATCCAAGGGGGAGTCTGTTGATGCATGGAATGTCTGTTGACTTCATCAACATCAAGTCTTAGGTCAAGATAGGTCAACATAGGAGCTAGATAGTCAAAATTAGGTTTTATGTCGATAGGTTCGCTTTTGTGTACATTTAGTGAAAGGTTCCACTTTTTAGTCATTAGATGGTTTCGCTCATAAGGTTATGTGGTAGGTTCGCTTATTTGGTATGTCCCTTGGAGCGGATCTATATGGAGTATATATATAGCACACTTGAGCGAAACTATATCAGTGATTAGTGTATGTTGGAGCGAGCCTGTTGAGAGCCTGTCAAGATAGGTCAACATAGGAGCTAGATAGTCAAATTGTAATCAGAAAGCTTTAATAAAGAAGGAATTGAAAGGAATAGCTGTTGTAACTTCATTTACATTGATTCCGCCTTCGTACGTGAAGATGAACATTCTCAACTGACTGTTTAGGGTCGGAACACGGTCCAACACCACCCAATAGGGAGGTAGAATTTAGAATTCATCTAATTCCTGGAACTACACCAATAGACAAGACACCTTATCGGCTAGCACCCACTGAAATGCTAGAATTGAAAAAGCAGTTAGATGAATTACTAAGCAAAGGATTTATACAACCTAGTTCATCCCCTTGGGGAGCATCAGTGTTATTTGTGAAAAAGAAAGATGGATCAATGAGAATGTGTATCGATTATAGGGAACTGAATAAGGTTACAATTAAGAATCGATACCCATTACCTAGGATTGATGATCTTTTTGATGAACTCCAGGGAGCTAGGTATTTTTCTAAGATAGACTTACGCTCCGGATATATCATCAGTTGAAAGTACAAGAGGAAGACATACCTAAAACTGCTTTCAGAACTAGGTACGGCCATTATGAGTTTATAGTCATGTCCTTCGGACTAACAAATGCTCCTGCAGCATTCATGGACATGATGAATCGGATTTGTAAACCATACTTGGATAAATTCGTAATTGTTTTCATTGACGATATACTTATTTATTCCAAAAGTCAAGAAGAACATTGTGAGCACTTGCATGCACTCTTAACTTTGTTAAGAAAGGAAAAGCTTTACGCCAAATTCTCGAAGTGTGAATTCTGGCTGCAAGAAGTGCAATTCTTAGGACATATGGTAAATCATGAAGGTATTCACGTAGATCCTTCTAAAATAGAAGCAATCACCAAATGGAAGGTCCCGCAATCAGCTTTGGAAGTTAGAAGTTTTCTAGGCTTAGCTGGATACTACAGACGATTTATTAAGGATTTTTCTAAGATAGCTGTACTCTTGACTAAGCTAACCTGTAAAGCAGTTAAGTTTAATGGGGACCTAGACAAGAAGAAGCTTTTAAGATATTAAAACAAAGATTGACAAATGCTCCAATTTTAGCTTTGCCAGAAGGAACTGAAGATTTTGAAGTATATTGTGATGCTTCAAAATTAGGATTTGGATGTGTGTTGATGCAACGGAAGAGGGTAATTGTATATGCCTCCAGGCAGTTAAAGAAACACGAGGAAAATTATACGACTCATGATTTAGAATTAGGAGCTATAATTTTTGCCCTTAAGATTTGGAGACATTATCTGTATGGAAGTAAGTTTACTGTTTATACAGATCATAAAAGTTTAAGGTACATATTTGGGCAAAAAGAATTGAACATGAGGCAAAGAAGATGGATGGAAATCCTAAGTGATTACGACTGTGATATTCAATATCACGAAGGAAAGGCGAACGTAGTTGCAGATGCCTTAAGTCGTAAGTATCAGGAGAAGCAACGACGAGTTCGTATGCTTAGATTAAATCTACAATTAGATTTAATGGAACAATTGAAGAAAGTTCAGGAAACAACAATCGAGGACGATGCTGAAGGAATGAAAGGATATATAAAGGAACTAGAACAAGGAAATGATGGAATTTGGAGATTCCACAAGAAAAGAATTTGGGTACCTAAGCAGGGAGAATTAAGAAATAAGATTCTAGAGGAAGCTCATAAATCTAGGTATACTATGCATCAAGGAAACAATAAGATGTACCAAGATTTAAGAAACAATTTTTGGTGGATAGGAATGAAAAAGGATATAGCTGAATATGTATCTAAGTGTCTTACTTGTTCACAAGTTAAAGCCGAACACCAGAAACCTTCAGGACTACTACAACAATTAGAAATGCCAGTATCGAAATGGGAACTCATAACCATGGATTTTGTTACTAAGTTACCCAAAACCAGGAAGGGTAATGATGCGAATTGGGTAATTATGGATCGATTAACCAAATCAGCCATTTTCTACCCATGAAGGAGACCTTTAGCATGGAAAGGTTAGCCAAGTTGTACGTAGACGAAGTAGTATCCTTACATGGAGTTCCGTTCTCCATTGTATCGGATAGGGATAGTCGTTTCACTTCCCATTTCTAGACTAGTTTTCAGGAAGCAATGGGAACTCGACTAAATTTAAGTACCACATATCATCTTCAAACACACGGACAAAGTGAAACGACGATACAAACCCTGGAAGACATGCTCCGAGCATGTGTGATAGATTTTGGTGGTAATTGGGATAACCACTTACCCTTAATTGAATTCTCCTATAACAATAGTTATCACTCAAGCATCGAAGCTGCCCCATTCGAAGCACTGTATGGACGCAAGTGCAGAACTCTAGTTTGTTGGGCAGAAATAGGAGAAAGTCAATTATCAGGTCCTGAAATTGTGCAAGAAACCACTGACAAGATAACTCAAATCAAAGAAAGACTGAAGACTGCTAGAGATCGCCAGAAAAGCTATGCAGACAATCGCCGCAAGCCACTAGAGTTTCAAGTCGGAGACAAAGTACTTTTGAAAGTCTCTCCTTGGAAAGGAGTAGTACGATTTGGTAAGAAAGGAAAGCTGAGTCCAAGGTACGTAGGACAATTTCTAGTAATGCAACGAATAGGACCAGTTGCTTATCGTTTACAACTACCAGAAGAATTAGCTAGAGTACATGATGTATTTCATGTATCCAACCTCAAGAAATGTCACTCAGACGAATCCCTGGTAGTACCTCTTCAAGATGTAGAGGTAAATGAAAAGTTAAAATTTGTAGAGAAACCACTGCAGATAGAAGATAGAAAGATCAAGTTTCTTAAGCACAAACGACTAGTGCTAGTCAAAGTCAAATGGGATTCAAAAAGAGGACCAGAATACACTTGGGAGCTGGAATCAGAAATGAAGCGGAAATATCCTCACCTATTCTAGTAAATCTCGACGACGAGATTTTTCTTAAGGTGGGGAGGATGTAACAACTCTCACTAAAATTAATACTTATTATGTTAATTATCTAATAAGGAAACCCTAATTGAGAAACCCAAGTAATTTTGCATTAACCCTAAAATTTTCAGAACAATCGGAATCAGGATCAGGGCCCCAAAAACACAAGGGAGTTAAACCCTAATTGATAATTATCTTCCGAATTTGTTGTCAAAATTGAGATTCGTTCGAATAACAACTCACCAGGCCTATACCAGTGACTAACCAACCCTACCCAAATTTGACACCCCAAGCGACACGCGGCACGTGCCATGGATTCTTCCGCAACTAGCGGGAGGCGCCAATTTTAGGTATAAATAGAGGGGTCTGGCACTTGCATTCTGTTGTTCGTTCGACGATCAAATTACAAATCTACGCTGAGATATAGTCTAATTACTACAAACACACACGAATCACTAAACGTTGCTGCGATAAACAGGGTAATAACTCAATCGCTATTACGATTCAACGTCCGACCGATTGAAACTATCCAACGAATGTTTAAGTGCTGCTCAAATTGGGTTTATACTTTGTCATTCGTCGTGATTTTCGACAGGATGTTTGAGTGCTGCCCGAACTCGGGCTATACTCTGTCATTCGTTGTGAATCCGCTGGATGTTTAAGTATCGCACTTTGTCAATCGTTGTGAGGGTTTAATCTCGTGAATTGTCGTAAATGCTGTATTAGTTACTAACCCAGTTTGTGTGCATTGTTATTTAAATTAGGTTAAACAAGGCTAATCAGTAGGCTTATACACTGCTCGTTAAATCTGCAATGTGATTCAGTCTCTTTTTATCAACTGTTTTACAATACTCCAAATTGTTTTCCAAAGTTATAATTACAGGGATTAAGTCTTTGTAATCACCAAATTACAGCCGGTATGTGGGGTATTGTGCACATTACTACTGTTTTTATCATTTTAGGTGAGCGTGCCTAAATTATGATATACACTATTAGGTAGTCGGACCTAAATAGTGATATACGTCAATTTTGGGTGAACGGACCCAACAGTGATATAACCACAGTCACAGATCCGGTCGAGTGACAAATACTGTGGGTAGTTGGTTGATATGGAAACACTGTAATCGCTCTTAATACTGTAAATTATAACAATGGTGTCGTTTTCAGTAAACTGAATGATTCACTCAGTATTTCCCCGCTGACAAAACCTTTTTCAAACATGTTTAAGGTGATCCGTTGTGATCCAAGAAAAGTGTCGTGAAGCACTACAAGCTTAGAGAAGTGGCTCAATATAAATGAGTAAAAGAAACATGTTTTGAGAAATAAAGGTTTCCCAGTGAAATCATGTTAATGTAAATTAACAGGGTTTATCCCTAAATTATGTAATAAAGTAAATGGGCATTTTAGTATTAAAAGATCCTGTATTAAAGACTTCCGCTGTCACCTAAATTAAATACCACGGGATTTCCTGCCCCACGGCTCTGGACCGGGTCAAACCGGGGCCGAGGGCCGTGACAGCAATCCCCTAATCTAAGCCCCAATAGAAGTTTTGAACACTGGCTAAAATAGTAAATATTAAAATCTTGAATTCTAATTTTGTTCTTTTTTTATTTATTTGTTTTCTTGTATTTACTTCTACGCGCTCAAGAATTTATGTCTGATTAACCCACAAATGAAATATTTGGAGACACCCATCTAATTTAGAATAGATGCGGGATATAATAGCACAAACTATTTTGTGAGTGCTTATAAACAAATTATTACACACAGATTCACACCACATATGTATGTAGTGGAGAGTTCAAATGAGAAAAAGATTAAGTTAGAATAAAAAGAATAAATCCAACCAATAAGAATGCTTTATTTTATAATACTATAAAGGTAATTTAAATAAATCATTTAATGTAATATTGTCCATTGTTTTTCACTTATTAGCCATTAATACCGTTCTATGTTATACTCCATCACTGTTCAAGCAAACAAAAAATAAGTAACTCTCACCCTCGAAAATCACAAGAAGATGGCAATCAAGAAGCTCGAATATCCAGAAGCATTAGAATTGCACTTGGAAATCATTTTGTGATATCTGCAAATCAAGAAGCTTTAACATCATAATCAAGACACAAATCTTCATCAATCAAAGTATAATCAAGAACACTGAATTTTCAGTTGTTTTGAGATACGTGGATTTCGAATCTGAATTAAGAACACTTGTCTCATCCGTATGTATTACTGGTTTTATTCACTTTAAATACTGTTTTCAAACTTTCACAGCTAATACATACACCTAACCAATCTATCATAAATCATATATGTAACACCCCGTGTTTCGAAAGTCAAGATTGAAGTCAAAGGGAGACAAGATTGCTAAGTGCGATCTGTCACTCCTTGCTCAATTTCTGTTTTGACTTCTTTGACTTGTAGATAGTCTTTTTATGCATTACGTTAGTTGTATTATGTGGAGTATTTTATTAGAATCGAGGTTTAATCGATATTTATCGCATGTTTTATCGCTTACCGCATCACTATCGCACTCGCAACTCGAATAACGCGTTCTGGTTATTTTCTTATGTGTGTGCCTTTTATGTGTTACTTGTGCATGTTTAATTATGTTTATGTTGTGGTGATTAATCGAAACGCAATCGAAACTCAATCGCAATCGAATCGCAAACGCTAAACGCAAGTTAAATTAGGGTGATTGTATGTTGATATAGTAGTTGGGATTAAAAGTAATTTGAATGGGAAACTCTATTGCATCGCAACGCTCAACACGCGAATGGAAATCGCAAAACTCGTCGCGCGAATCACTCCAATCGAGTGGCCAGCCGATCGAGCTGCTACCCGATCGAGTTGCCACTTGATCGAGCTGCCACCCGATCGGGTTGCCACCCGATCGACCAGCCACTTACTCCCCTTTCCATTTATGGGAACCTTATAAATACCCCATATGTCAACCTCACTTGATGTTGACAGCTCTCTCTCTCTCTCTCTCTGCTCACTCGCTCCAGCCGCTCTTTCTTCAGATTTCTCGCGATTCTTGTAAGTTTTCCACCTGAAACTTGTACTTTCTTGATCTACACGCACTCCTACACAGAGTATCCGGCCCAGCACTACACGGTTCGATAAAAAAAATAAGAGGATCGAGATTTTGAGAAGAGTTGCTCTTTGGAGTACCGCTCTCGCGGCCCGCACCGAAACAAATTTGTTCATATTGATCAAATTATATCTGGCTTTGTTTCCACTTTTCCAGTCATTCTTTTCTATCTTTTGAATCTTAACTTTTAACCGTGAAATCACTAGATTTGAGGTGCTCTAGGATGATGTCATCATGGTGTTCTTATGAACTTCATGTTTTGGCTTCAATCCACCAAGAACAACTTAGATCTGAATGATTTCCACATGAATAAACCAAGATCTATCATAGACCTAAACATATTCATGGTCAAAAGGATTGAAAGATGGTTTTCCAACTTTCTTTCAACTCTTTTACACTCAATGCACTCAAAACCAATATAATCGGAGCTTGTTCTAACCTTCTACTCCTTCTTGTTGATGTGTTGGTTCAAGAACTGGATTCTATCCACGAGAATACCGATCTCGTGTTAAACATGAAACACCGTCTCGAACAGTTAACTGGTCGGACTAGGGTGGTTCCTGTCCGATCGGGTCACTAAGTCTTGACGAGGTTTCTGTTGTCTAACACGTTATCAAATCATCTCGAGATAACTCAAACTATCAAAACAACCAAGGAAGAAGACGACCAGGTCATCTGGGACGGATTGCCGTCCAATCGAATTGCCACCCGACTGGACAGCCACCCGATCGACTTGCACCTTGGGTCCCACACTTAATCTTTATTTCAATAATTGAGGTCTTGAACATTGAATAGATTGCCGTCTGATCGGATTGCCACCTGATCGGATTACCACCCGACCATGTGATGTTTGACTTCAACACTTAAACAATTTTCAACATGTTCAATGCACACGGATTGCCACCCGATCGGATTGCCATCCGATCGAGTGACCGTCCAACGGTGAACTTGTTTTCAACCTGAGAAGCCTCGCCAATCGGATTGCTGTCCGATCGAACGGTCGTTCGATCGACCGACTTGAAAGGTAGAGATACTTCTATATTTTCAAAATGCTACAACGAAAACTTCAAAAGACAAGCCATCATACACAAACACATCTATCCCAAATGAGATGACAATCCAATCGAGTGGCCACCCGATCGGGTGACCACCCGAACGGATTTTCATCCAATCGACCGGCCACCCGATGGGATTGCTGTCCGATCCACTGACACATTGTATCGTTTTACGCACCGCTTATCGTTTATGCTATCGTTCTGATCAGGCTAATCTTACTCTTTAGCGCTCCCTTCAATCCATCATCACTGTGAGTAAACTCGATCCCTTTTTGCTTTACGCACTTTTGGGTGTTACATACGATACTTATTCTAAATCACATCGAACACACTACGCAATACTTTAACGCTAACCGCTATCGCATGTTTTACGTGACTTAATGAATGCTTGTTTGTTATGTTTACACATGGAATGCTGTCTATCTGCCTTAGCAACGATAGTACTATAGTTTGGACTCAGCACTTGTTCACTCAGGGGTTGTTAAAGACAATTTGTTACATGGCTCATAGTGGTGAGTGTGTATTACAAACTGTCGTGGGCAGTCAACCCGCAGTCATTGGTATTGATAGGTTCATGTCGATAACTAACATGCCTCATTTTACACTGTGTACGTGCTGGTTATGCGTAATCAATTTCGAACTCTATTGTATCTATTAAACTTTTATGCTCACCTTTACACTATGTGTATTGACTTTTACTTTAACGTATGTGGCAGGTTCTTAGGATGTTTATATGCTTGGCTTACTGTGAAATCGAGGCTAGGAAAGGTCTAGAAATAAATAATAGAATTGTCTGTATTTGAAATCTGAGTTGTCGGAACAGAACAATTTGACTAGATCTTGTCTATAATAATTATATTACTTTTTATGTCATGGTATGGGACATGATGCTTTAAATAACTGGTAATTATAGTTGTTATGGAAACTTCTGGACAATCTGTTTCGCTCAGTGCCATGCCCCGATGTTTCCGCCATCGGTTGGGGTGTGACAGATTGGTATCAGAGCCATAACTATAGGGAATTAGGCAAGACTCGACCTAGTCCGGGTCAATGTCTTAGAAATGACCTAGTCTATAGTTTGGTGCCAACAGACCGGCTTGTGCCTATCCTGTAGGGATTGTGTACGAGCTTACTTGCTATTTATCGTTATTTTCGCCTACGCTACACTATCACTGCACTTTAATTTTCAAAAAGAAACAAACGACTAGGTCAAGATTAGGTGTGAAAACCTCAAACTCTCGACGAAGTTGCTTGTTCGACCCGCATTTTTATCCGCAAACAGGGGAATTTGCGTCGAATCATGAGTGAAATCCATACTTTGGCGCATAATTCTTCCTTATTTTATTAAAACAGGAACGAAGTTATTAAGTCAGGGGTGAAACCCGAACCTTGATGATTTGTTCCGATCTTTATTTTTGGTTTTACAAAACTCTCACAAAAGCTCGACGGACTCCAACGACTTGAAGTCACGCTAAATTGGAAGGATGCATGCCGATCGCCCAGTTTCGAGGCGAGAGCACAGTTCCGAAGGTCAAAGTGTGTACAAAAAGTCCTTGTGAATAGTCGAACCACTTTGGTTAGTCGATGTCTAATAGTTACAGACAATCTATTCTCGATTTTTATGTGTTTCGATTCCGAACTCGCTACTGCCGACTCTGATATTTGTTGTTTTAGTGTGGATTTTATGTATTTTATGTGACTTTATGTGTTTATTGTTGGCGTGTTGAGGTACTACTGGTTTCGATTTAACGCTTTTGCTTCACACAACACGCACGAATCACCTCACTCGCCGACAAATCGCTATTTGGGGATAATCGCATGCTATGTTATACGCTTATACTATACTACTCGCTATGTTGTTCGCGATCGCTATTCTCGAACGCTCGCGGACTTTGAATGATAGGTTTCTGTATTCTGACTGCCTCTTGTGTTTATGTGCTTTTGTGTCTCTGTGCCTTACGTGCTTATGTGTTTCTGTGCTTACGTGAATCTGTGATTATGTGCCTATATGTTTACGTGATCGTATTCCTAAGCTTTAGAAGTATTAGGCGTGTGAGGTGACATTCGTCTATACTGTGTCTGAGTCCTATGGCGATGTCTGTTGCAGACAATGTCGTCATCCGGATCCCGTCACTCGCGCGCTGCACGCCAAAACCGGAAAGACAAACGCCTTGCTGCTGTCGTCGCCAAGCAAACGTCAAAGGCTGTTCCTCAGATCGTGAGTGAACTATACGAGAACATGAGCAAATCGTCCGAAGAATCCAGGACTGAAACCCCTAAAGCTGCTTTCAGCTTCAAGCAGTTCAAAGCTTGCGGACCGAAAGAAATCACTGGCGAAGATGGCCCTACGGTCTTATTTCAATGGTTCGATTCGATCGAGGTCACCCTGCATCAGAGTGGATGTCCTGACAATCTCCGCACTCTGAATGCTACCGACGTTTTCCAGTCCCGTGCTTTAAAATAGTGGACGGCCGAGAGGGACAAACGCGGAAATAATGCAGCTTATGGTCTGTTGTGGGATGAGTTGAAGAACGTTATGCTCGAAGAGTTCTGCCCTCCCCATGAGCGCCAAAAGTCGGAGGATGAATTCTGGCATCTGAAGCAGAAGGATGGTGACAATGCTGGTTTGATTGCTCGCTTCAAGCAGCTCAGTATTATCTGCCCTGACCAAGTCAAGACTACTGACATGACGATCAAGAAGTACATCCGCACTCTGCCGGATTGTGTTGCAGATTTTGTGCATGCCTCCAAGCCAGCAACAATCGAGGAAACCTACCTGCTTGCCGCTGAGATCAACGACAAGCGAGTCAAAGCTGGCTACTGGGATAAAGCCACCAAGAACCTGCACCAAGCTACCGCCGCACCAACTGCCGACACCGTCGCCGCCTCTCAATTATCAAAGTCCTCTCGTCGCAAGAGGAAGAACAACAACAGCAACTTCAGCAACAAGAACTGTGCTGTCACTACCACTGCTGCCCCGCTTCAAGCCGTACCGGCTCAGCAGCAGTCTCAGCACCGATTAGCTCTAGCACCAGTTACCTATGCACCGCCTGCAAAGCGTGCATACACTGGCCCTCACCCTGCCTGCCCGACATGTGCTTATCATCATCCGGTGGGCATCACCTGCCGATTTTGTATGCACTGCAATATGTACGGCCACTTCACCGCTAATTGTTGTACTGGTCCTCGACAAGCACCAGCTCAAGCTACTGCTCATCAAGCTCTACTTCCACCTCCTCAAGGCCAACAAGCGGCTCAGGCACCCACGATCAACGCCAGAGTCTGCTTTGCGTGTGGTGATCCCAACCACTTCGCGAACATGTGCCCGAACAGGGTTGTGAAACAAGAGCCCCAGCAGCAGCAGCCTCAGCAACACCAACAACAGCAGCAACAGCCTCAGCAGCAACATCAACAAGCCGCCCGCGCCAGAACTTTCAACATCAATGCGCGTCAAGCCCAAGCCGACAACAATGTGGTTAATGGTACGTTTCTCATAAATGGTATTTATGCTTCGTGTTTGTTTGATATTGGAGCCGATAACTGTTTTGTGTCATTTAAATTCGAGAAGCTCCTTAATCGTATGCCCTCCCATCTCCCCTCGACGTTCGATGTCGAAGTAGCCACCGGAAGAACTGTCGCCGTAAATTCTGTTCTTCGTGATTGTACTCTTGAACTCAACAATCACATCTTTCCGATTGATCTCATTCCAATGCAACTCGAAAGTTTTGACATCATAGTAGGCATGGACTTTCTTCGTGAAAACCATGCTGAAGTTGTGTGCTTTGATAAGATGATTCGATTCGTGCTCGCTAATGGTGATGTGTTGTGTGTATATGGTGAAACTGCTTTGAAGGGTCTTAAGCTCATGTCATGTGTCCAAGCTAGCAAGTATCTCCGCAAGGAATGCAGAGCTTTCTTTGCTAACATTGTAGTAGCAGAGGATGTAAAGAAAGGAAAGACAGGAGTGAAAGACGTTCCTGTGGTTCGTGAATTTCCTAATGTGTTTCCTGATGATCTTCCTGGCCTTCCGCCAAGTCGTGATATCGACTTTCGTATCGACCTCATTCCTGGAGCAAACCTCATTGCTAGAGCTCCTTATTGACTCGCTCTGTCTGAAATGCATGAACTCTCGAGTCAGCTCTAGGAATTGCTTGATAAAGGTTTCATTCGCCCGAGCACCTCTCCATGGGGTGCACCAGTCCTTTTCGTCAAAAAGAAAGATGGGTCGTCTAGGATGTGCATCGACTATCGGGAGTTGAATAAGTTGACAATCAAGAATCGCTATCCCCTGCCTCAAATTAATGATTTGTTTGACCAGCTACAAGGTGCTACGTGTTTCTCAAAGATCGATCTACGCTCAGACTATCACCAACTACGCATCCAAAAGGAGGATATACCCAAAACTGCTTTTCGCACTCGATACGACCACTATGAGTTCGTTGTTATGCCTTTTGGTCTAACCAACGCACCCGCTGTTTTCATGGATCTGATGAATCGGGTATGTAAACCATTTCTGGACCGCTTCGTCATCGTGTTCATCGATGATATCCTGATCTATTCCAAGTCGAAAGCCGAACACGCGCAACATCTACGTTTGGTTCTCGAGCTACTCCAAGGGAATCGACTCTTTGCCAAGTTCTCCAAGTGCGAATTTTGGCTGGAGGAGGTTCAATTCCTCGGTCACATTGTTAATAGTCAAGGTATTCATGTCGATCCCGTGAAGGTTGAAGCTGTTAAGAGTTCGGTTACACCGAAGAACCCGTCTGAAGTCCGTTCTTTTCTCGAACTAGCGGGCTATTATCGTCAATTTATCGAAGGGTTCTCTAAAATCGTTGCGCCACTTACCGCTCTCATGCATAAAGAAAAGCCTTTTGTTTGGGGAACTGAACAAGAGTCTGCTTTCCAAACCCTCAAGCATATGCTTTGCAATGCTCCCATCCTCACTTTACCCGACGGAAACGACGACTTCATCATCTATTGCGATGCCTCGAACCTTGGTCTTGGTTGTGTTCTCATGCAACGAGACAAGGTTATTGCCTACACATCTCGTCAGCTCAAAATCCACGAGAAGAACTATACAACCCACGACCTCGAGCTAGGCGCAGTTGTTTTTGCGTTAATGATTTGGCGACACTACATGTATGGTACTAAGTGTACGATCTTCACCGATCATAGGAGCCTACAACATATCTTTGACCCGAAGGAACTTAATATGCGTCAACGCCGATGGGTAGAACTTCTCAACGATTATGACTGTGAGATTCGTTATCATCCAGGCAAAGCAAATGTTGTTGTTGACGCTCTAAGTCGACGAAGCTATTTGCATAGCGCTTGTAATGTTCCGGCCCAACATCATCTTGAAACTCTCATTCGCGAAGCCCAGCATGCGTGTTTTACCGAACGCACTTTGAAGAAGGAAAGAATCTACCACGATGGAGCCCACCTTGTGAATAAGTCGAATGGGATATTCCACTATCTGGACCGAATCTGGATCCCTAAGCGGACCGATTTACGACAGATTTTGATGGACGAAGCCCACAAATCCTGATATTCTATTCATCCCGGTGCTGATAAAATGTACCAGGAACTTCGCTACAAGTACTGGTGGCCGGGCATGAAAAGGGATATCGCTCTTTATGTCGGCAAGTGCCTGACTTGCTCGAAAGTCAAGGCTGAACACCAAAGACCCTCTGGCTTCCTCGAACAACCCTCAATCCCTATGTGGAAGTGGGAGAGTATAGTTATGGACTTTATAACGAAACTTCCGCGTACACCATCAAGTCACGACAGCATCTAGGTTGTCGTTGACCGTTTGACCAAATCTGCTCATTTTCTGCTGATACGAGAAGACTACAAGGTAGAACGATTAGCCCGAATCTACACCGATGAGATCATTTGTCAACATGGGACGCCTTGCGACATCATCTCTGAACGTGATGCTCGGTTTACCTCGCGTCTATGGGAAACGTTTCAAATGGCTCTCGGTACTACGCTTAATCTAAGTACTGCATTCCACCCTCAATCCGACGGTCAGACTGAGAGAACGATTCGTACCCTTGAAGACATGCTCCATTCGTGTGTCATAGATTTCGGTGGTAATTGGGATGCTTATCTGCCGTTAGTCGAATTCTCGTATAATAACAGTTATCATTCCAGCATTCAAATGGCATCGTTTGAGGCTTTATACGGAAGAAAATGTCGATCGCCTATTGTATGGCACGAGATCGGGCACTCGCAATTAACCGGTCCTGAGCTATTGCAAGAAACGACTGACAAAGTTCTCCAAATTCGAGACAATCTGCTGAAAGCTCGGAGTCGTCAGAAAAGGTATCACCTTGGAAGGGTATGGTCAGATTCGGCAAGAAAGGGAAACTAGCACCTCGATATGTTGGACCTTTTAAGATTCTGGAAAGGATCGGAAAAGTCGCCTACAGACTCGAACTACCGGAGGAACTTAGCAACGTCCACCCGACTTTCCAAGTTTCGAACCTCCGAAAGTGCCTGGCTGAGCATGATTAATTGTACCTCTAGAAGATCTCCAAGTAAACGAAATACTACATTTCGTGGAGAAGCCTGTTGAGATCATGGATCGCCAAACCAAGCAGCTCAGACGCTCCCGCATTCCCTTTGTGAAGGTTCGATGGGAAGGCAAACGAGGCGCCGAGTTCACTTGGGAACTCGAAAGCGACATGAAGGCAAAGTATCCGCAGTTGTTTGTTACGGCTTCAGCCTAATTTCGGGACGAAATTCCCTCAAGTAGGGGAGGCTGTAACACCTCGTGTTTCGAAAGTCAAAGTCAAAGTCAAGATTGAAGTTAAAGGAAGACAAGATTGCTAAGTGCGATCTGTCACTCCTTGCTCAATTCCTGTTTTGACTTCTTTGACTTGTAGATAGTCTTTTTATGCTTTACATTAGTTGTATTATGTGGAGTATTTTATTAAAATCGAGGTTTAATCGATATTTATCGCATGTTTTATCGCTTAACGCATCGCTATCGCACTCGCAACTCGAATTACGTGTTCTGGTTATTGTTCTTATGTGTGTGTGCCTTTTATGTGTTACTTGTGCATGTTTAATTATGTTTATGTTGTGGTGATTAATCGAAACGCAATCGAAGCTCAATCGTAATCGAATCGCAAACGCTAAACGCAAGTTAAATTAGGATGATTGTATGTTGATATAGTAGTTGGGATTAAAAGTAATTTGAATGGGAAATTCTATCGCATCGCAACGCTCAACACGCGAATCGAAATCGCAAAACTCCAATCGAGTGGCCAGCCGATCGAGCTGCCACCCGATCGAGTTGCCACTCGATCGAGTTGCCACCCGATCGGATTGCCACCCGATCGACCAGCCACTTACTCCCCTTTCCATTTATGGGAACCCTATAAATACCCCATATGTAAACCTCAGTTGATCTTAACAGCTCTCTCTCTCTGCTCACTCGCTCCAGCCGCTCTTTCTTCAGATTTCTCGCAATTCTTGTAAGTTTTCCAGCTGAATCTTGTAATTTCTTAATCTACACGCACTCCTACACCTTTCTATCTTTTGAATCTTAACTTTTAACCATGAAATCACTAGATTTGAGGTGTTCTAGGATGATGTCATCATGGTGTTCTTATGAACTTCATGTTTTGGCTTCAATCCACCAAGAGCAACTTAGATCTGAACGATTTCCACATGAATAAATAAAGATCTATCATAGATCTAAACATATTCATGGTGAAAAGGATTGATAGATGGTTTTCCAACTTTCTTTTAACTATTTTACACTCAATGCACTCAAAATCAATATAATCGGAGCTTGTTCTAACCTTCTACTCCTTCTTGTTGATGTGTTGGTTCAAGAACTGGATTCTATCCAAGAGAATACTGATTTCGGGTTAAACATGAAACACTATCTCGAATAGTTAACTGGCCGGACTAGGGTGGTTCCTGTCCGATCGGGTCACTAAGTCTTGATGAGGTTTCTGTTTCCTAACACATTATCAAATCATCTCGAGAAAACTCAAACTATCAAATCAACCAAGGAAGAAGACGACCAGGTTATCTGGGACGGATTGCCTTCCGATCGGATTGCCACCCTACCGGACAGCCACCCAATCGACTTACACCTTGGGTCCCACACTTAATCTTTATTTCAATATTTGAGGTCTTGAACATTGAACGGATTGACGTCTGATCGGATTGCCACCTGATCGGATTACCACCCAACCATGTGATGTTTGACTTCAACACTTAAACAATTTTCAACATGTTTAATGCACATGGATTGCCACCCGATCGGATTGCCATCCGATCGAGTGACCGTCCTGCGGTGAACCTGTTCACAACCTGAGAAGCCTCACCAATCGGATTGCTGTCCGATCGAACGGTCGTTCGATCGACCGACTTGAAAGGTAGAGATACTTCTCTATTTTCAAAACGCTACAACGAAAACTT
This sequence comes from Helianthus annuus, assembly GCF_002127325.2. Classification (NCBI taxonomy): domain Eukaryota; kingdom Viridiplantae; phylum Streptophyta; class Magnoliopsida; order Asterales; family Asteraceae; genus Helianthus; species Helianthus annuus. The sequence goes on from NC_035442.2 coordinate 34,391,736, forward strand.
CAAAAGACAAGCCATCGTACACAAACACATCCATCCCAAACGAGATGACAATCCAATCGAGTGGCCACCCGATCGGGCGACCACCCGAACGGATTGTCATCCGATCGACCGGCCACCTGATCGGATTGCCACTCGATCGGATTGCTGTCCGATCCACTGACACTTTGTATCGTTTTACGCGCCGCTTAGCGTTTATGCTATCGTTCTGATCAGGCTAATCTTATTCTCTAGCGTTCCCTTCAATCCATCATCGCTGTGAGTATACTCGATCCCTTTTTGCTTTACACACTTTTGGGTGTTACATACATTACTTATTCTAAATCACATCGAACACACTACGCAATACTTTAACGCTAACCACTATCGCATGTTATACGTGACTTAAAGAATGCTTGTTTGTTATGTTTACACATGGAATGTTGTCTACCTGCCTTAGCAATGATAATACTATAGTTTGGACTTAGCACATGTTCACTCAGGGGTTGTTAAGGACAATTTGTTACATGGCTCACAGTGGTGAGTGTGTATTACGAACAGCCGTGGGTGGTCAACCCGCAGTCATTGGTATCGATAGGTTCATGTCGATAACTAACATGCCTCATTTTACACTGTGTACGTGCTGGTTATGCGTAGTCAATTTCGAACTCTATTATATCTATTAAACTTGTATGCTCACATTTACACTATGTGTGTTGACTTTTACTTTAATGTATGTGGCAGGTTCTTAGGATGTTTATATGCTTGGCTTACTGTGAAATCGAGGCTAGGAAAGGTCTAGAAATAAATAAAAGAATTGTCTGCATTTGAAATCTGAGTTGTCGGAACAGAACAATTTGACTAGATCTTGTCTGTAATAATTATATTACTTTTTATGTCATGGTATGGGACATGATGCTTTAAATAATTGGTAATTATAGTTGTTATGGAAACTTCTGGAGAATCTGTTTCGCTCAGTGCCACGCCCCGATGTTTCCGCCATCGGTTGGGGTGTGACAATATACTTCAATACTTACATTTTACAACACCTTCCTACATCATCCTTAAAACAGCTTCCAAACGATACATACACCTTCTAACCATGTGTTGGATGATTAACTAGTCTATAATATGATTTGTAAAGTACACATGTTCAATCAATATTATGTTAAAGATGGTACGTTCTAATTTACTTATATACGTATTTTCTTTTCGGTATAGTACTATACCGACCTTGCACATCTCCTACATGCAGTCCTTGCCATGTGTATCGTAGGTCATAGCTTCTTTTGTATTTCCTATACAAGTTATTGACACAAATTCTAATGTGTGTGTATGTATGTATGTATGTATGTATGTATGTATGTATGTATGTATGTATGTATGTATGTATGTATGTATGTATGTATGTATGTATGTATGTATGTATGTATGTATGTATGTATGTATGTATGTATGTATGTATGTATGTATGTATGTATGTATGTATGTATGTATGTATGTATGTATGTATGTATGTATGTATGTATGTATGTATGTATGTATGTATGTATGTATGTATGTATGTATGTATGTATGTATGTATGTATGTATGTATGTATGTATGTATGTATGTATGTATGTATGTATGTATGTATGTATGTATGTATGTATGTATGTATGTATGTATGTATGTATGTATGTATGTATGTATGTATGTATGTATGTATGTATGTATGTATGTATGTATGTAATGTATGTATGTATGTATGTATGTATGTATGTATGTATGTATGTATGTATGTATGTATGTATGTATGTATGTATGTATGTATGTATGTATGTATGTATGTATGTATGTATGTATGTATGTATGTATGTATGTATGTATGTATGTATGTATGTATGTATGTATGTATGTATGTATGTATGTATGTATGTATGTATGTATGTATGTATGTATGTATGTATGTATGTATGTATGTATGTACGTACGGTGTCCATCATTGGTGTAGGAAAGTAACAACCATGTGAAGGATGAACGACTCAACCAATCATAGGTGTTAAGATGATTTGGAAAGTACACATGTTCAATCTACCATTGGCGTAGAAATTACCAACCATGTGGAGGATGCTCGTTTAAATCTATAATATGTTTTAAGATGCTTTCTAGAGTACACATGTTCAATCTATAATATGCTTAATATGATAAGTTTAAGTTACTTGTATACATATTTTCTTTTTGGTACTTTACTACGTCAGCCTTTGCACGTCTCCAACTCGCATTCCTTCCCATGCATATGTAGATCACAACTCGGTTTATTCTATAGATACATGTCATAGAAGTTATATGTAACAGTCTGAATTTTCTTACCCAATTCTGCTTTGCGTGCATAATTAACAGGTCTTGCTGTCATGAGACGGTGCAAAGTTTTAAACATGAAAGTTTCTATTAGTGGAACTTGAGGGGGGCGTTGTGTAAATAAGGAAAACTCGTTATTAAAAAACTTTATTAACAAGTTGTTTAATGAGGAGACTCAAGGGGTCTAGATGCAAAATTTACAATAAAAACCTACACCACCATTGAAGACCATGATGTGGTTCTGTTGTGTTTTGTAGCAGCCGCACTGGGGCGGATCTAGGACACTTTTGTGGGTTCTCAAGAACCCATTCGGTTTAGTAAAAATGGGAAAAATGAGTGAGAACCTCGTATGATTTGGAAAAAATAGTGAGAATCTACCAAAAGGAAACTAGTGAAAAAAGTTCTTAGATCTGCCACTGCAACCGTAGATAGGAGAAAATGAAAGGCATGATTCCATAGTGATCCTTCCAGTTGATTTTGGTATAGATCGACTAGAATTTAGTCTTTTAATCTCGCGCAGATTGGTTATGATGAAATATCATATATGTTCGTGTCGTTAGGGTTTAGTGTACCGGAATCCGTCTGAAAGAAGAAGAAAAAGGAGGTGATTGTGTTCTTAATTCCCATAGATTCCAGGTTAGTTGCATTTTGTTAATTCTCATGGTAATAAGGATCGTTGCCATGCAAAATACCTTGTGAATGGTTCTTTTTTTACTTCACATGGAGCTTTGTCTAAACTCCTACTCGGGTTGTGCGGTAACCGTTACTGTTAATTTGAAGCGGATTGGAGGCACAGTTTCATCACACTCTAGGTATCAAACTCAATGATCTTGTCTTTAGTTTGTCTTCATGAGTTATGGGGTTGTTAACATTTGTGAAGTGGATCACGGTTCGAAGTGATGATATTAACTGAAGTTTAATTAATAATTAAATGGTTTTAATTGTACGGATGAACATGGTGCATTGTTGAAAATAAGGTTAATTTAGGAGCACATGTTTACCATGTGGATTGAAAAATCATATGTAAAAGTTGACTAATTATATCATCCATGAGTCAAGGTATGTTTACATACATATATGACATGCATGTTAACCCTCACTTCTCGTGAGGTATGTTAAACATGCATGGGGAAAAACTTTTGATGATGGCGATGTGTTCATATGCTACATAATTAAATTGGATGAGTGGGGGATAAACTAGAGTATCGGTTTGACTTTGGATTGTCAGGAATATTGCATGAGGATGCATGCATACAAACATTAAGTAATGAGAAGCTTGCAATTGTGGGTGATTAACTAGCGAGGAGGTTAATGAAACGGTTATGGTCAAGATTTATGTATAGGTCTTTGAACATTAAAGGGTTCGTTCGTTTCTACAATTTTCTAGCTTCGTGATACTCGTGTGCTTCATTAAGATGTGGATGCGTTCATGTATGAGAATGTCGTGGTGGATATACATGGGGACCCGGTGCGGGTTCATGGGTTCGAATGGGTCCAGGGTGATCCAAACTTATTGACGCGCGGGTTAAGATTTCATGTGGAGTTAGATGTAGGGGTGTTGATGAGTTGGATTATACATTATTTTTTTTTCAATAAACTGTAACCATGGGCTATTTAGATACATGTTTCGGGGGCGCGGTACGAGATGGTTAGCTTACAATTTTGGAAGCTTTGCAACCAGTGAGTTCTAATCCCCTTTTTCTTAAATATTTCGGGGCTAGGATACATGCTTTTCAATTGTCTCTCATACGTGTTATGGGTTATTTAATTTACAAGCTTTGAAATTTAAAATGTTTTCCTAAGTTAAAGGTTTTTATAACGTATTAGTTAATTAGGCTTTATTTGTCATGCGTAAATGTATGACTTTTGTTAGCGATGTCGAGGTCGTAGAAGTATGGGGCATGGTCGGTGTCGATATTAAAAGCACGACTTGGTCATGTGTAATCTTAATTAGTAATTCTATCATAGGTTTAAACCTTAGGCATGGAATCTTAATTGGTAATTCTATCAAAGGTTTAAACCTTAGGGGTAACAGGAATATGAAGGTAGTAGTTGTCAGGTAGTTGACGTTCTTTAGACCTGGTATGTGCGTCTATGTGCTTTATGTAATTTGGCATCCTTGATGTTCTTGATGTGGCTTACTCGTGATGGCGATGTTACCTTCGGGGTGGCATCAGGTCACGAGAAACGTCCTTGAGGTGTTTAAATGATTAGCCTTTGTGGCAACACTTGACCCTTCGGAGTTAATGTGTAGGTGACAGACTCTTTGGGGTCAAATTGGAGGAGACGAAACCCTGACAAGGGCAAATGATGACAGTCTACGGGCAACAGCTGATGTGCTAGGTTCTCACCTTATGTGGTTATGTGTTTCACGCTAGTTAAATGGTGGGTAAATGATGATTATTTGTGCAGTTGACGAACGACGTTAAATGATACGGGTGACAAATGATGTTCTATTATGCAGTTGTCGAGTAATGTTAAATTGTATGTTAGATTTCTTTACAGGCGTGTGATTCGAGTCGGTGTTGCTCTTGGGTAGCATATGAGATTACTCGTCATAGCGTGGAAGGCATTTGAGTTATCTATGACTAAATAACGTTTTGAGGTTTTATAAATCATGTACTACTTTTAATCATGAAGTTCTGCTACATAATTTGAGAAAAGTCTTGTTTTTAAATAGTACACTGTGATGTGACCCGTCTGTAAGGTACCCAATTTAGGGGGCTTACGTTATAGTAGTAACCGGTACTTTTTCTGCATTTAATGTGTATGTATGTTGGGTGGATGGTGCCCACTGGCGTAGGAAAATACCAATCATGTGCAACAAAGCATGGTTTTGTATTGGATAAAGGTCTTTGAATAGGATCAACTTGTACATATACATGATTCTGACACTTTAGAAAATAACCTTAGCAATTCCATCACTAACATTTTCACAATTAGTACACATTTAAAATCAATCTTACACCAACCCTTAACAATTTTATAATGTTCCCAACTTGAATACGCCACCTTGTTTTTTGTTAGCGTGTTCCGACCACAGTTACACATACATGCATTTCCCAACATACATATAAAGAAAAACTATCATATAAAAACTTACTTATTCCATAAAATTCAAATATCCCAAGTACAAGTGCTACACAAGCGAATAACAAAATAATATTCAAGTGTAGTCAGTTAACAAAAAAGAAAAATAAAAATAAAACCAAAAGGGTCATCCTCCAAACCAACATTAAACTTCTACTTCTTGCTTCCTTCTTCATTTATAACTTGCCCAGGTACATCTCCATGTGCCTCATCATAAAAATAATAGACTTTTTGTAACAACTAGACACCCTCTTCAATTTCAACCATGTTGGTGTCTGAGCACTAATCAAATCGGTTTTCGCATGTTGAACCTTTTGCAAATACCCCACGAATGCTCTTTCTAAAAAACAATAAAGAAATAAATAAACAAAATTAACTATAAAATCATATAATACTTACATATTTGTACGTAAAGTGACTAGTTTACCACTTTAGAAGTTATCAGCTTCATATCCTTTATGTGTTGTTGATCTAGATCCCTTACTTCCTTTATCAATCTTGTGCTCGATTACATATCAACACTATCAAGGACATAATGGTTGTAACAAACTTATAATGGTTGTAACAAACTTTATAACATCTAAATTGTTGGATGTTTTGGATGTGAATGAAAGTCTCAAGTGGTAAAACACCTTGTCCCACATTGGTGTGGGAATAAAGGGAAGGGTTATTTATAAGGTAAAACCTTGACCAAACCTTTGTAGCTTTATGACATGTTTTAGCACAACTCCTACCTGCGCGCGCAAGGGAGGGTAATGCAAAAATTGAGTTCCGGAACTGGAATTTGGTTGAACGCGTGCCCGCGTGCCCGCACGTCCTGCAGACACGAATGCAGCTCCGAAAACTTGGGCCCGCGTGTGGTAGTTTTGGCAATGACTCATAACTATTATTTGTTTTAAGTTTTAATGATCGTCATTATTTTCAGTTTTAAACTCTTATGATTATTCGTTTTAATGATCATTATGTTTCAGTTTTAAACCGATGCAATAATGACCATTATTGGTCATTATTCTTGTTTTAATAAGCTGCCATGATGATGAGATTCAGTCATGGTTTTATGGCAATAAAACCAAACCTAACGAATCAGTTTGATACACACCAACAACATCTTCTTCTCCTTCTCTCTCAATCTCTGCAACATCTCCTGTTTCGTTTCAGGCAAGCGTTCAAGTCCGGTAGTGCGTTGTTGCTGCTTCGAACCGGTGTACCCTGGGAACCGACCGCAAATCTGTTTAAGGGAATTCGGTCAAACACAAGCCCGGTTCACTGTTACTGTTTCTTTTTTACTTTCCTGTTTTGTTTTTCAGATTTCAAGTTCATATCAGCAGTTTACTAACATAAATGTTATATACATAAGGTTGTTGGTAAAACAACCCTCGAAAATACCCTATTATACCCCGAATACACGTAAACAGACCCATTTAACCTTAATTTCATAAAAAATCAAATAAAATAAGAGCATATGGTCGCTCGTGGGCCGCGACTAGATCAGGGGGTGGCTCGCGGGGCACGAGGATCCTTTGTCTGTCAAAACCTCAGGGTGCCACATTTCCTGCTATGTGTCGAGTCTAAGTGGTGAGAAGGCCACCCTAGCCGTAGCTAGGGGGTCTCTCGCGGGCCGCGAATGGACCACGCTAGCGGGTCGCGGGGCGCGAGCCAATCCCGGTCCAGCCTATAAAAGGAGACCTTCAGCCTAGGTCTCAATTCGTTGAATTCTTTCTTTTCTCAGCCCCTATTGTAGATATAAGCAGCTCGGTATTATACCCCTAAACCATGAAGCTCTGCCTCATTGTAAGTATTTTAACCCCCGATACTAATTCGTTAACCTACCCGATTGATCTAGGGGTCCGTAACTCATGTCGAGGCTCTGCCTGACTAAGTTCGTTGGAGTTCTGTCTCGTGTTGTATGGCTAATGTGATTTGGGTTATCTTACTAACACGTGTGCTTTGTTTATTTTCAATAGAAAATAATCAGGAACACCAACAGGAAGATGTAGAATTTCCTAAGTCTACAAAGTGAGTCATTCTCTTTTTCTACCAAACTGTTTTTACAAAACCTCAAATATATTCAATTATACTTACAGTGATTGAGTCTTTGTTTTCTACAATTTCAGCCCGTATGTGGGGTTTTGTATACACTACTAGAAAAGCGTTACTATTAGACAACGAGTTAGCCAATAGAAATATGACCACGGTCATGGAACTGCCAACAGGACAAATCCTGAATGAGTATATTGGTACATATAAACATTGTAATCGCTCTCAATACTGTAAAGTTATAAAAGCCTGTTTTGATTAAGCTGGGATGCACTTGCCAGTATTTCTTGCTGATAAAATCTTTTAAAACGCGTTTCAGATAACTTAATGTGAAGCTATAAGAAGCCAGCTATGGAGCACTGAAGGCTTAAAGAAGTGGCTATAAAAGTTAACTAAATAAAAGTTTATGTTTTCAGCAACTAGGGTTTATCCCTAAAAATGTATTATAAATGAAACATGGGTTTTAATCCCATTTATTTATTATAAAAGTTTGGTGTTTTGGAAACTCTTAAATTATTTCCTAACTACGTTCCTGATGTCTCATTTCTGCTGCCAAATTAATAAACACCGATACCACTTGACTGGCTCGCAGCACCCGCTCCCGGGGTAGAGGTTGGGGGCTGCAACAGAAGGTGGTATCAGAGCCAAAGCCACTGGTTTAAGCCATTTAAGTGTTCTTTTAATACCTAAATTTTATCCAATTGGGTTAGGAAATAACTTATGTGTCATTCTGTGTAAATATGTATATTATTATAGCTAATGTGATTTGGGTTATCTTACTAACACGTGTGCATTGTTTATTTTTAATAGAAAATAATCAGGAACACCAATAGGAAGATGTAGAATTTCCTAAGTCTACAAAGTGAATCATTCTCTTTTTCTACCAAACTGTTTTTACAAAACCTCAAATATATTTAATTATACTTACAGTGATTGAGTCTTTGTATTCTAGAATTGTTGTCCGTATGTGGGGTTTTGTATACACTACTAGAAAAGCGTTACTATTGGACAACGAGTTAGCCAATAGAAGTATGACCACGGTCATGGAACTGCCAACATGACAAATACTGAATGAGTATATTGGTACATATAAACACTGTAATCGCTCTCAATACTGTAAAGTTATAAAACCCTGTTTTGATTAAACTGAGATGCACTCGCTAGTATTTCTTGCTGATAAAATGTTTTAAAATGCGTTTCAGGTAACTTAATGTGAAGCTATAAGAAGCCAGTTGTGGAGCACTGAAGGCTTAAAGAAGTGGCTATAAAAGTTACCTAAATAAAAGTTTATGTTTTCAGTAACTAGGGTTTATCCCTAAAAATGTATTATGAATGAAACATGGGTTTTAATCCCATTTATTTATTATAAAAGTTTGGTGTTTTGGAAACTCTGAAATTATTTCCTAACTACGTTCCTAATGTCTCATTTCTGCTGCCAAATTATTAAACACCAATACCACTTGACTGGCTCGCGGCACCCGCTCCTGGGTACGGGTCGGGGGCTGCGAAAGAAGGTGGTATCAGAGCCATAGTCACTGGTTTAAGCCATTTAGATGTTCTTTTAATACCTAAATTTTAACCAATTGTGTTAGGAAATAACTTATGTGTTATTTTGTGTAAATATGTATATTATTATTTTATGTTATTTGACAATTTTCTAGTTTACAGTATTAGTGAGCAAGGTACCTCTGACGCTTACCGTCAATTACCTCATTCCCCGAAGAATGAAGGAACATCATCCAAGCCAACCTCAGGATACGCCGCTGATTCTAAGGAAGGAATCTTTACATTTAAAGCCCAATCTGAGGAACCATTTCCCCCTAAAAAGAGAGATTGGTTTAGTAGAGGAGCTCATGAAAGTAGGAAAAGAATGAAAACATTACAACAACAGCGAGCAATAGCAAATAGAGAGAGGAATACCCAAAACCATGAAGCTAGACCATTATGAGAAGAGGAACTTGATAGGCAATTAGCTGATTTCCACATGTTAGCAAATACAGCAACAGAACCTAATCTTAACCAAGTAGCTAAACCACAACTTCTATCCTTATTTCCTAACCAACCCATGGAACTAGAACAGAATCAGGAGGGCCAATTCCCAATCCCAGCATTTGACCCCAATGAGATCCCTAGAATTCCCGCACCAAACCCTATAGAACAGTATACAACACTGAACCCTTTAGACCCGTGGTGGTATGACAACAGGTCAATTCAGGATATATTAAATACCCCATACCCTTACGGAGAACCCATACCACGTTACCCTGAACCAGTGCCAGCACCACTACCACCCATGAATCAAGAAAATGTGGAAGAACTTCGCTAATATGGTGAAGAGTTAGTTGAAGAGGGAAATCGGATATGTCGGATAAGAGAGAAACTCGTGTGTAAATATGACGAGCGTGAGATACAATTCTAGACAGCCAATACCTAATATATAGATATATGTGTGTAATTTTGTTACTTTGATAAAAAAAAATCAACTAAATTAGATAAACTAAAATACCTATCGATGCATAATTACTAGTGTTTAAATTTCAGTTGTAATTTGTAATCGATGCATATATAGATATATAAAAAGAGTAAGTCGCAATGCTCGACGTTTTTGATTCAAACTGCTTGAGTGGTTGTTTGTGTTAATTTTATTATGTGATATTAATACCAGATAGATGTTTACAATTCAGATGAACAACGAAATAAATCAGGAAAACCAGATTCAAGATAATAACAGGAACTAAGTAAATACAAGTGCCATCGAACATATAGTAGCACAAGGAATCATAGATGCTATGCCATATATTATCAAGACTATTAAAGAAGCAGAAAATAATAATTCTGTAATTGGAAGTAAACGTGCAACCACTGAACCAAGTCACAGCGTGAATGGAAATCACGGACCACTTATCCAAGTACCAATTCAAAAAAGAAGAAGGACCATCTCATATGGTTGTTCTTATAAAGAATTCTTGGCCTGCAAACCAATAGAATTCTCAGGCAATGAAGGAGCCATTTCAGCCTTGCGCTGGATAGAAAAGATAGAAGCAGTCTTAAAAATAAGTAAATGTGCAGATGAAGATAAGATCATGTATGCTTCTAATCTATTTAAGAATGCAGCCTTAGAGTGGTGGAATACCATTCTTCAATCCAGAGGAAGTGGCAGAGTTTATAACATGGAATGGACCAACTTTAAGGAGATAGTTGAAAGGAAATTCTGTCCTCCTCATGAAAATGAACAAATTGCTAATAAGTTCCTAAATCATAAAATGATTGGAATAGACTACAGAGAATACACTACCATATTCTTTGAATATGCTAGGATAGTACTAACCTTAGCCTCACCAGAGCCAGTGTTAATCTCCCGTTACATCTGGGGATTAATTAGTAAGATCAGACACGTAGTTAAGGTAGCCAGGCTACAAACCATAGAAGAAGTAGTAGAACTGACCAACACCTTGACTGATGAGTTGGTACATGCACAAGAGGAAAACCAGAGAAAGAACCTAGCTCAAAAGCTTACCCAAGAATTACGTTATGGTAATTCCTATTGTGGGAAAGGGACAGGTTCTTCCTCTTCACCCAACTGCAAGTATTGCAAAAGGAAGCACTCAGGAAGGTGCTCAATATACTGCAACTTCTACAAAATGTCTGGACATAAGGAAGAAGACTGCAGGAAGAAAGCTAGCAATAGATTGTGCTACAATTGTGGAGAAGCTGGTCATATCAAACCGAACTGTCCGAAACTAGCTTCAGCGACAACCAGCAAAGCTAAGGCAACTGAAGGACCCAAGAAGAATGCAAGAGCATTCGTTCTAACAGCTGACGAAGCCAAGATGATTCCGGATGTGATTGTCGGTACGTTTTTAGTTAATGATATGTTTGCTAAAGTATTATTTGACCCTGGTGCAAACCAAAGTTTTATCAATACTTCTTTCTACAAACTTCTCAATCAACCATTAACTAAACTTCAACAAGACTGTCTGGTGGAGACAACAAATGGAGATTCTATCAAGATAAGTGAAATCCTGCAGGGAGCAAGGATAGAAATTCTAAACCATAATTTTACTGCTAATCTTTTTCTAATGAATCTAGCTGGATTCGATTTTGTATTAGGAATGGATTGGTTAGTAGCCAATCATGCTAGTATTTTATGTGATCAAAAGTCTGTGCAAGTAAGTACACCAGATGGTGAAAAGATCACAACTAAAGGAGACAAACCAACGAAAACCACAAAATTCATCTCTGTGATGAAAGTTGCAAGTTGTGCAAGGAAAGGAGGAATGGTGTATATGATTCCAGTAATCATTAACACTAAAGGAAAAGAATTAAAAGATATTCCCGTAGTATCTAAATTCTCAGATGTCTTTCCAGAACAGTTACCTGGATTAACGCCAGATCGAGAGGTTGAATTTAGAATTCACCTACTACTAAGAACGACACCAATTGCCAAAGCACCATATCGAATAGCACCAACGGAGATGCAGGAACTGAAGAAACAGTTGGACGAACTACTTGAAAATGGTTTTATACAGCCTAGTTCATCACCATGGGGAGCACCGGTACTGTTTGTGACAACCCTCATAAATCCAGGTATCCGTACAATTAATTAATCGTGATTAGTGCTTAATGACTGTGCTGAATAACAATCAACTGTTTTCTGATTACTACATCATACATACATGTACATCACATATTACATAATGTCATCTCCTTATCACATGCAAACTTCATTGACATACATGATGCACAAAGCACAGTTAGCACAGTTAACGGATAACTCAGAAAAGTGCTGACGATGTTCAGTACATAGACAGACAGTGTTTTGAGACCCCGTAAGGGCCAGAGACAAGGTACTACACTAGTATGGTGTGTAGGGAAGTAAGGACCATAAAACTGCGTCACTAGGTGATAATTTAAGTGCCGGAAAGTGCCTAAAACCCACTAAAAGTGCAGAATTCTGCATATTTCAGCAAAATTCAGCTTTTTAACAAGCTAGTAATGTGCAAAAATATGGCAAAATGGTCCTGAATGTTTTCCTAAGTGTCGGGAATTAAAAGTGTCACAAAAGGGTACTTAAAAATCAATAAACGGAATAACTTGACACTTTAACGAACCGGTATCTAACCGGACACTACCCGAAACACCAAAATTATACTAGAAGCATTGTTTTAATGTTTTTGAGCTAGTTATGATCCCCGAACACCCTAATACCCACTAAAATATCTAGTAACTAACAAAACTAACTATACACTTGGATTTGAATTATAATCTAACTACATGGTTCAAGTTTACACTTAGACCCCCTCCCCATATCCTAGTAAATCGGCCACATGGCCTAATTAGAAGATTTTGTTGATTTGTTTATAAGATATGGTCATGTACTATTAAGACATAAAGACCAATGGCTAAACACTTGTTGGACATAAGCCTATATTAACCACTAAACCATAAATCGACTTCTCATTCCTCACGCAACATCCACTTCTTCCTCTCCCTCTCCTTCTTGTTCTCGGCCGAAGACAACCACAAGCACCACCATCATCATCCAACTTCATTCACCCAATCTCAAGTATTCACACGGTGTAAGAAGGTGTCTAACGAAGTGTGAAGCTTGTGGATCATCAAGGACCTCTTTTGCTTGCTTTTATCCATCATCTTTGTCACCTTCATCTTCAAGAGTTCATCCCTAGCCATAGAGCTAGTAGTAAAACCTTTGTAACCCTTTGTTACTTCTATCTTAGTTGGTTAAAATGTAGGATCGTGATCTGACCCGAACGAGTCGTTCAGAGGTGTTCTACTCTGTTGTTTCAGGTGCGGAAAACAAGAAACAAAGCTAGGAAAAGCTGATTCTTCACTTAATCTACTGATTGTATTGATATGACAACGATTACAGCTCAATCTTCACACCGGCATCACTTCGGTATGGAATTCGTACAACTTATACCTGATTTCGCCCAAGTGACACTATTTATAGGGTTGATGATTTCGCTCCAAGGTACATGACCACAAAAGCGAAACCCCAATATGACCATAAAAGCGAAATTACCTGCTAAAGACCCTATGAGCGAAATCAGTTCTCTAAACTCTAACATCTTCCTATTTTCTCATAAATCGTGCCCTAATCTATACAATTCAATGTATAACTCGATACAAGACGAAGTCGACAGATGTAGTGCACCAACAGACTCCCCCTCAGATGTTGACGAGTCGTCCATCGAGTCTTTGACCATATCATGTCTTCACTTCTTCAGTCTTGATCAGTCTCTGGGCTTCTCTCTCTCTATCTTCATCAACAGACTCTCCTTTAACAGTATCTGCTTGAATATCTTCAGACTCCCCCTCTTGATTTGCTGGCATTTCTTTGTTCTTCAGCAATATCTGATACAGGATCGTTGTCTGTCTTTCACAGGTCCAAGACTGTTGCCTGGCTTTAACTCTTCAGAATCGATCAGCCTGGCTTTCTTCAATCAGATTCCTCAGGTATCGTAACCTGACTCTCATTCAGCTTAGATCTCAGGATTGAATTAACCTGGCTTTTTATCTTCAGGTCCAAGATCGAAACCTGGCTACACCTGAACATTCTTAACCCAGAAGTAAATTTTCAAAATTTAACATTTCAAATATAAACATATGCACCAACATTCTGAAATAATCAGATGACTCCCTCTCATAAACCTATGCACCAACATCATGTATGCACCAACAACAACTCTCCCTCAGATCACTTACACATGATGAACCACTTGTTGATTTAAAAACATAATTTGACAGTTAAGACCCACTCCCCCTCACAACAATGTCATCATGTTTAGCACTTGGTATTTTGAAAATCAGCTTTCCAACATCAGTTGTCGAAAATCTTTTTGACTTTTTCAAAATTTATGCTAAAACACACACAAAATCTTTTTGGATTTTCTGAAAGAAAGTAAATGACACCACTTGTAGAATCAACAGAATGCAGAGATGAAATATTTACACACAATATTTTTGTGAGTTTGTGTAAGAGGGTCATATCAGTTAATGAGACATGCCACTAACACCGTTAAGCTGCATTACATTTTAAGTTCTAAACAATTCACCTAGATTGTCAGTATATTTGTCCACTTAAATTTTCACACAAATTTCAATTGATCCGAGATATGATATTAATGTTTTAATTACTCGAACTTATCCGTGTGTCCTACTACTTGAATATACTCCCATATCCAGATCCCAATATTCAGTCTTACAGGTGAGTATACCACAGATGATATCTGTTCAGGGGTTAAAATGCGAGGGCCGTGAGAGCTCAGGTCGATACTTCCGTATACGCAAAGAGATGACGGCTTCGACTTTTAGGTATGTCCCCTTTAGAGGATCTTTTGATTACAACAGCAGCGACTATCAATTTTATTGTTTCATCAGCTTACTGAGGGCGTAGCTATGTTTCAAGCTATTTGCAGAAAGCATTATCCGGGGACTAGGTCAGTACTTCCATACAGTAGAAGTCCCGGGATAATACCCCAGATATCACTGAGCATAAAGACCTAGTATCTCAGAATAAGGGACCTTTCAAACAAGATTTCAGGGGTTACCTATATATCCAAGAAGTTGTTAACCCACAGAACAAGCAAGTTTGAAATTTAGGTTTATATCTGGTCACAATTTACTAAATGTGTAAAAATCTACCGACACATCCGCAGTGAGATTGTTTATTACATTTTTATCATTTCAAATCCTTAGCATGTTGTGACAGTCCACTGATGTACTATCATTTCCTCTTTTCACAACAAAACTCGTTTTTGATTTATCATGTTTTTGACTTTTTCAAATTTTCTAATGTTTTTGGATTTTCTAAAATTTTCTACTCCCCCTAAAATGCAAACACATTAAAGAAAATTTTGAAAACACTAAGCTCTTGACCCAATTCTAAAACTATACTGTACAAAAACTTGACAACTGATATCGAATCGCATCAAATCGCCATCCACTAGGCATAAACAATCTGAACTCCCCCTTTCACAAACCATTTTCTCATTTAGATTTCAAAACACTTAAGTTTGTTTTAATCAAAATGATTTTTCCGGAAAATGAGTTTGTGTTTATCACTTGTTGATTAACCACTTGTTAAAATCGGGGATATGGTTCATCAGTTTGTCTTTTACGCATATGTAGTAAATCAAGTACAACTTAATGTCCCTGATTTACCATTTGCAGTTACGCACCATCTGTACCACTTGCAAAAACACACACAATACTAACTGTAGGAATGTTACATCTACATAAACCATTTTACCAATCAGAGTGTCGATTCCTGCTTCGCACTTACCAACCTGGAAGCTCCAGCGTAGTCCTTTTACCTGTAAAAATTCAAACACTTTCAAAAACTTCTTCATACAAACTCATTAAACATGATTGATGCCGATTCCGGATCCACGATATAAACTTGGGATCTCCGGCGTAGTCCTAAGACTTCATGGGAAACAAACTTCCATCCAAGTCTTTTCAGACTTTATGGCTTTCAATTCTTGCGCAGTAGGATTGTATGTTGCCTTTTTAGTCGCATAAAAATCTTTAACCCCCTTTGCTTTCCCATTTAGCATTTTCCCAAATATTTTCTTTACACTTCCATTAAATGTTTTCACGACATCAAACTTAGTTTTCTCGTTATAAAATTGATTAGAGATGTCAACCTTTCCAACTTTCTGCTTGACCTCTTCAAATTTCAGTGATGGAAATTCATCATCATTTACTGAAATTTTTACCTCAACCTGTGGCTCTTCTGGCTTTGTGGAACCAGATTCATCGCCGACTTTCACCTCAACCTGTTTAACAACCCACACTTGGTTGTCTTTTTCTTTCTTTTTGTAAAAATTCTTTTTCGAACACTCACCAACCTCATATGTTGAATTTTCAAAAATTTTAAGTTTGTCGGTTGGTGGTTCAACATCAACAACCTTTTCTTTCAATTTCTGAGAAACTCCCTGTTTTGTTTTGGCGTTTTTCTGACAGTTCCATGCAATGTGACCAACTTTATTGCATCTGTAACAAGTTCGAGTTTCTCTTGGATATGACACTTCAGTTCCATTCTTCTTCTTTTCAGCAAGAAACTCCTGGTTTGATTGTCTCCAGAATGGTTTCTTCTGTTCATCCTCTACACTTTCACCTGAAACAAATTCTGTTTTTGTTTTAGAATTTTTCTCATTTTTATGATTTTCTGGTGGAATAAAACCAAGACCTTTCTCTTTGTAGCTACGATTTTGGTTTGATTTCTTTTGAAAACCAGAACCAGAATTGTAACCCTTTTTCTTGTTTAAACGTTGTTGAACTCTTGAAGTGTACTTTTTAGGTTTTTCAGTAAGATTTAAATCTTTTATTTCAGAAATATTAATTTCTGTCATTTTGAAAACCTTTTTGATCATGTCAAATCGAACACTTCTTATTGGAAATTCTTTGTCATAGTATAATTTGTCCGAATCATTTAAAGTGTATGCAACTTCAAATGTTTCATCATCCAAATTTGCTTTCGATAACAAAAATTCTTTACTATAAGACCGTTTAACTGACGAATTTGGACTGTTGACTGACGAATTTGACCCTCCAGACTCAGACTTTGACTCGGGCTCCTCATCAGTATCCAACACCTGATCGACAACCTTTTTTATTAACTCAGACTCATGATCAGTGTCAGACGAGGTAAACGTGACGTCAATGTTTTCTGGTAATTCATTAGTTGTGTGGGTTTTTAACTTTGTATTGACTGCTTTTGCAAGTTGCTCCTCGTTTGGTTTTCTAGGAGAATATCCTTCCCAAATTGGAGGCGGACATTTGTTATAGCTAACAGTCGGTTTCTTACCGGTATCTTTCTTCTTTGGCTTGCCGTCTTGAAAAGCTTCCATACCTGCAACAGTTGGGTAAATACGATCAATGAGATAATCAGAACTAGAGTAACTTTGCAATAAACGTCTAATTCTCTCATTCTCGATTTTCTCTGTCTCCAACTCTTGCTTCCATTTAGCACTCTCTTCGATGTAGAAATTGATTGCTTTCTACTTTGACATCATGACAGCATTCATCATCGTTAGTGCTTTTTCTCTTTCTGAATTTGTCTTTTGGAGACCAGTTACTGTTTTGTTCAAGACATCATAAGATTCTTTCACATAGTTGAGGTTGAACAACAACTGCTCCTTCTTCTTCTCGTATTCAGCTATTATATCATCTTTTGCTGCACATTCCTTGCATGCTTCTAAACACTTTGTGCAAGACTTGATTACTTCAACAATCTTTTCAACTTCGATTGTTTTAACTACTTCAACCACCTTTTCTGCTTCTTTTACCTTTTCTTCTACCTTCACTTGCTCAAGCTCAACCATCTTTTCAGCAACACTTTCAATGTTCACATTCTGAACAACATCTTCAGATTTCATTTGTTGTTGTTCTTTAGCAGCTCGTTTCTCCTTCAGTTTCTCCATGCGATCTGCAAAATAGAAATGAAAACTTTCAGGAGATAGATGAGATTTAGCAACATTAATATGTTTTTCCTCCTCATCATCACTACTGCTATCCTCAGTTAGTGACTGATCAAACTGTACAGATTTTTCAGAACTAGCATCTGATACACCAGAATCAGATGGTGTTTGATCAAATACAACTTCTTTTTCTAAGCTAACATCATTATGTACACTCTCTTCTGAACTCTGTGAACCTTCATCAGCACTTTCTGAGCTTTCATCAGATGCAACAGACTGTTCTTCCACACTCTTCACTGTCTCACCAATAGACTTCATCTAGGTGGCAAACATGTCTGGCTCTCTAACAATCTTTGCAATGAAAGCTTTGAATTCTCCCTTTTCATCAACAAACATATCCCAGCTAAAGCCTTCAGGTAGTCTTTCATCATCTTGATCGACTATACATGTTTTGTTTTCAGGTGATATGTAGTTGTTCCAGTTGAAGTCTACCAAACATGCTCTCTTAGAATCCTCAATCTTCCTACTATGAGCCGTCTGTGAATCTTGTGATTGACCAACCTGCTGATAAATGGCTTTCCGGTAGTAATCATCTTTTCCAAATGGATTCTGAGCACCACTAGCTTCCCTGTTCTTGCACTCTCGCTTGAAATGGCCTTTCTCCCTGCATCGAAAAGAAGTAACTTTAGATTTATCAAAACCTAAAGTAGATACATGAGCATCAAGAAAGTCATTTCTCCCAGTAATTGTCTTGAACTTCTCAACACGCCTAAGAACACTCGCTAGACACCATTTGATATCCATCAATTCCATCTCTTTGGCGTCTATTTGATCGTAATCCTCTTTGGTGAGCATAGGATTTCCGATCCGACCAGCCACTATGTCACACCCCAACCGATGGCGGAAACATCGGGATGAGACGAAGTGTGTAGATTGCTCAAAACGTCATAACACTATGTGACAATATTTAATTAAAAATCAAATTTCATTGCAAGTGCTAAATTGTCATACAAGATTTCAAAACAAAATACAACATTGTTTCAACAACGACATAACAAACAAAAGATAGATAAGTTTCTAGGCGTGTATCTAGTCCACCCTAAACTTGTTTCATCATTCATCCATACTTCAATAATCAACCTGCAACATGTATTAAAATAGAGTTTCAATGCAAAAGCAAAGAGCGAGTATACAAGTTTGTTTACATAGCATAATAGATTAAAAACTCTATCCAACATGAACATAATAAAATAGTTTCAGCCATGCTAGTTTACGCAGTCCAAGTGATAGCCCAAGTTTCCAATGCGTTAAAGTACCTAAACCAAAGTTTCACGGGAGGTTAATATGTCTCCTCCTAACAATACCCCAAAGACTAACGGGGAGGTGCATTACCCCTATAGCGCTACCATTGTTAAGGCGGAACTACACACAAGGATTAAACGTTCACATAGCACAAAAAAAGTCTCAAGTATCACAAGTTTCATGTTTCATGTTTAAAAGGATAGAGCATGTTTCAGATAAGTTTCAAGTGTCACGTGCGTTTAATATAGAATACATGTTGCACCCAAAGTGTTTAAAAGTAAAATGGGTTCGAGTATACTCACAAAATTGCCAAGTCTTCCGATTATCCAAGCGTTGACGAGTGTAAAAGATTAGGAGGTTGGTACAACGAGGTCACCCTATATGGGCAAACGATGGCGCATGAGTAAACGAAATTTCAAGAGAACGAACGAGAGCGTTTATCCTAGATATTTAAAATATCACGAACTCGTAATTATTTATTGGTTAAAATAAGAAATCCTAATGTTTATTGTAAATCGATTAATCAACTGTTTAATAACATTTAGTAATTTGGTAGCTAATTAACTTTTTAGAGTTTATTATGAAAGAGAAAAATTTATTTGCTGATAACTTTATGGATTATAAAAGCTTTTAAAAGAAAAAGAATTAATAAAACATTTAACTCAACATATATGCTATAAACTGAACGAATAATTCAGCTATATTAATTGATTATAACCAATCTAATAAAAATATAACAAGATTTTTATTTAATACAAATATGCCTGAAGTTTACTCAAAAAAAATATGAAATTCTCTTTGTTTTTGACTCATTAGAATAATTTATTATATAATGACTAATAAATAATATATATGTTAATACCAATCATGGGTTTGCTTCTGTTTCTAAACCAGTTGCGCATGTTCCAACAATTCATCTTCTTAACTCATTCCAACATAGCATGAACAGAACCATTAGCATCTTTTATATAAATCATTTGCTTATGTACTAAGACTTGTTAGTGTGCTATCAAAACGAAATAAAGAAAAGAGACACAGAATTGTATACCGAGAAGCTTGGCGGTTATCCTCGTCGTGTTTCAAGTGTCTCCGGTCACCATCGGGTTCTCCGGCAACGCCCCCGTGTATCCGGCGTACCTCAAACTGCGGCGAGTCTCCAGTAGTACCTCTTGTCTTCATGTGGTTGATGAGAAAATGAAAACGACAAGGATTTAAAGGAACAGTAAGCAAGAGGAATGTACCGAACACGTGACGAACCGCTGCGGGTTTCTCTGGTCGTCTTCCCGAACTCCGACGAGTCTGGTTTTCCAGCGAGTTCTCGTTTCCGATGAGGTTGCTATCGAAACGGAGAGGCGGTGTGTGATGTCGAGTAGATAATAGAGACGAAGGTTCGTTATGGTGGTGTGTCGAACATGAGGTTATATCGAATGGGGAATATGTATCGAGCGGCAAAAAAAAAGCCTCATAATTGATGTGTGCTGCATGCGTCGTTTGGTTTATTGAGAGTTCCAAGTTCGAAAATTTGCACAACAGTCCCTGTGGTTTAATTCAGTAATTTGCACAAACAGTCCCTAAGGTTAACCAACCGAACTATCTTGACTTACCAACTAGGTTAACTTGTATTACCTTTAAGCTAATGAGACTAACTAGATTATTATTGTTAATTATTTATTTATTTATTTTTTTGTAAGGAAAAGAAAATAAAACTTTTAATTGTAACATTAGTCAATTTAATTAATTAAACTAATGAATTTATAACGAATTAAAGTAAAGATAAAAGATTTTCGACGATGCAACGGATTAAAATTTTGAAAGAGGCAAGCTTCTAAAAATAGATTTTCTTTTAGACTCGATTTCTAAATTAGGGAAGTTATGAAAACGCGGAGCGTTACAGTCTCCCCTCCTTTAGGAAATTTCGTCCCGAAATTTATTCAAGAGGAAGTCTCGAAAGGGTTTTTTGCAAACCGAAGAAGACTGTTTAAAATTGAGGCTTTGGAGTTTTAGACAACAACGAATAATTGGGGTATAAGGGTTAACGATTGATCTAATAAACGATTATGAGTATAAGAACAATATAAGTATCGAATAGACGAAGGTAGCGTGCTAAGAATGAAGTCTCGTCGTGGATAATCGGATATCGCGCCTTAGCTATGCGTTTGTGAGTTGTTAAAGTTTACGTATTAGGTATAAGTAGGTCTGCAAAACACCGAATTTCCCATGGCACATTTTACGAAAGTTTGGTAACATGGTAGAAACACTTATATATAGGAAGTACCAGCGGCGTATCCACCATGTTTTGACCATGCGACGTCCGTTTCGTATTCGGTGTCATGTTACGTTCTGTGTCTTACCATACGCAGTAGCACACTCTATGGTTCTCATACGTCCATTACTATAATCCCGTGTGCACCCGCGATTATACCAATCGTCGCATGATCCGCATAGCTTGTACTAGTTGCGTATGAATCAAGGTATACATAAATTTTGAAAATAAGATTGGGTGCGTATAAAAGTGTAACATATAAGCATGTTCGCATTCCAAATAGTATAAGACCAATGTAAGTGAATCTCTTGGGCTTCGCTCGCATACAGGTGCGAATATATCAATTTTTGAGTAAAAAGCATGAGCATAGTATAAGTTTAAATACGAACCCGCACGAGAGCATAAATGCAAAACGTATGTCAGGAGTATGAGTAAAAGTATAAGCATAACGTGTATGAAAAATGAGCATAAATGTGAGCACAATTTGAGCACAACGAATGACGTGAGTATAGACACAATTCGTATAAATGAGAGTACAAACAAAAGTACGAGTACAACAGAAATCTTATAAACGTGAGTATAAATGCGTGTACGAATATAGCGTAAATCGTATAAACGAGAGTATAAATGCGAGTACGAGTATAACATAAACCGTATAAATGAGAGTATAAATGCGAGCACGAGTGTGAATACAAGTATAAATATGGGTATAAACACAAGATGCATGAGTATGGGTGTAAATGTGAAAATTAAGTGTAAAACATGAATTTTTTTTTTTTGTACGAATAAAATACATGTGTATGGGTATAAGTGTAACAAAGTTGTAGAAGTGCAAATGAAAACATAACTCGTATGAATATGGATACGAATGTAGTATAGACATGAATGTAAGGACAACGTAAATGTATAATTGTGAGTGTGTGTATAAACGTAAAACATATGAATTTTGAATCATGAGTATAACATAAATGTGTAAGTGTGAACATAAGCAAAGGCATAGGATGTATAGGTATGGATGTCGGAAATGATGATTTTTATTTACAGTATAAATCGAAAGGCACGAGTTTATGCGCGCAAAAGATTAAAAGTTTTGAGTATGAAAGAAAAAGGACACGAGTGACGTGCGTGAGACTGTTGGGAGATATCGACTAAAACGTGTAAAATGATATCCATATATAGTTATTTGAGCAAAACGTGAAGTCAAAATAGGTTGAGTTGTCATGAAATGTAAAATCTAGTTTGTGAATGTAAGGAGAATATAAAAGAAAACATCTTTTGATTATGCGAAAGGATACTTTGTAAAAGAATGGAAATGCTATTATGGTTTTAAAAGAATTTACATAGTTGAGAACTTGTCGTTTCTTATGAAGTTTCCTTGCCCACGTGTTTTGAATTTAATTGGCGTATCGAGCGAGGTTTTGAAAAGTTCTTGGGATCAACAAGCTTGCATCGTTTTAGGTAACTTTTATATTAGAAAGTTTTGAAGTTTATAGATTCTTGAGAAAAAGTTGATCCTTAGAAAAAGGAATTTGGTATATGAACTTAGTGATTGTTGAAAAATGTTTTATTGGTTTTGAAAAGGGATTTTAGTAGTTGATTAAATAATATTGGTAATATTTTATAGGTGTGTGCGAAAAAGTTGATTTGATTCTCAATTGAGAATAACAATCTCTAGTTTAATGGCGTGAGAGGAGCGTGTTTCAATGTTTACGTTGATTGGTAAATTTATGGGCAACGGATTTATTAAACCGATTAGGCTGACAAGTAGTACTTCGTGAAATTTTTGAAATCGAGGAACACGCGTTTATGGTAACATTTAAATTTTTTGTGTATGTGAGTGATGTGAAAATAGATTATAGAATAAGAGGTACGTTTAAATAAATGAAGCATTTTGAAATACATGATAAATGATTTAGGTATAAACATGATCGTGTTTACGTAATATAGTCTATTGAAGAAAGTATTGGTAACGATCACCTAGGTAAGGGAATCACCCCTAATCCGTTGGTGAGGTCGTTGTAATATGAGAAAGGAAGCGGGGTTAATCGTCAAGGTAAGGAAATCACTCCTATCTTGATGATATGTCTTCACTCGTTGTTACAAAAGTGTAATTAAAATTAAGTGAAATTATGCATACTAATGATGTATAATCGTATGATGTATGCGCAAAAGTGAAATCTCAAAAATGGTTCAAAATTGACAAGAAAGAGTTTCATCATAAAAGATCAAAGATAATAAAACGTACATCTGATAAAAAGAAACTTGGATGGTTCCAAAACGGAACGTTGACTAACCAAAGTGGTCGAAAGGTCTTTTGAATCTGAGAGCATGCTTTGGCCTAATAGGTGGTATACTCTCGCCGACAAGTCAGTTAATGGTATTCACCCTTCCGGTTACTACATGCCCCAATTCAATCGAAAATTCGAGACTTGGCGAGATTTATGTAAAATCAAGGAGTGGGACTAGTCGACTAGATGCGGGTTTCACCCCTAGCTTGACGAGTTCGTACCCTAAGTGTGGTTGGTACTCGTTGGGTCAAAATTTAATTTCGACACGTTAACGAGGGTCCACTAGAAATTGAATTTGAAATTTGAAATTTGAAATTTCCATTAAGGTGTGGATTTCACTCCTAACTTAATGGTGTAATTTCGTGCAACAAAAATGAAATCAAGCGGGATGAGAGTTGTTTACCAAATTGTGGGTTTCACGCCTATTTTGGTAAACTCGCCTCTTTTGTATAATATTAGTGTTTTCGAGTTTAAGAAAAATTCGAGTAAAATGCCTTAGGGAGAGCGTATGTTAAAAGGACAAACGAACAAGCATAAACACATAAGAAGGCATGTCGGGAGTAACACATAAGGATTAGAACAATAAAAAAAAAGTATCAACACATAATATAACGAGTATCGAACATAATAAACAAGCATTAACACACAATGAAACAAATATTAACACATAAGGATGGCATGTCGAGTATTAACACATAAGTGACACATATGTTTAAAAGATCAAAGAAGAATAAATAAGGCAAATAAAGTAGCATGCAAGTAGTTTCAAGTAAAACATACGAATAAAGCTCTAAAACTATAGACTAGGTTAAAGCATTCCTACTTTTCCTAATTCCCTATAGTTATGGCTCTGATACCAATCTGTCACACCCCAACCGATGGCGGAAACATCGGGATGAGACGAAGTGTGTAGATTGCTCAAAACGTCATAACACTATGTGACAATATTAAATTAAAAATCAAATTTCATTGCAAGTGCTAAATTGTCATACAAGATTTCAAAACAAAATACAACATTGTTTCAACAACGACATAATAAACAAAAGATAGATAAGTTTCTAGGCGTGTATCTAGTCCACCCTAAACTTGTTTCATCATTCATCCATACTTCAATAATCAACCTGCAACATGTATTAAAATAGAGTTTCAATGCAAAAGCAAAGAGCGAGTATACAAGTTTGTTTACATAGCATAATAGATTAAAAACTCATATCCAACATGAACATAATAAAATAGTTTCAGCCATGCTAGTTTACGCAGTCCAAGTGATAGCCCAAGTTTCCAATGCGTTAAAGTACCTAACCCAAAGTTTCACGGGAGGTTAATATGTCTCTTCCTAACAATACCCCAAAGACTAACGGGGAGGTGCATTACCCCTATAGCGCTACCATTGTTAAGGCGGAACTACACACAAGGATTAAACGTTCACATAGCACAAAAAAAGTCTCAAGTATCACAAGTTTCATGTTTCATGTTTAAAAGGATAGAGCATGTTTCAGATAAGTTTCAAGTGTCACGTGCGTTTAATATAGAATACATGTTGCACCCAAAGTGTTTAAAAGTAAAATGGGTTCGAGTATACTCACAAAATTGCCAAGTCTTCCGATTATCCAAGCGTTGACGAGTGTAAAAGATTAGGAGGTTGGTACAACGAGGTCACCCTATATGGGCAAACGATGGCGCATGAGTAAACGAAATTTCAAGAGAACGAACGAGAGCGTTTATCCTAGATATTTAAAATATCACGAACTCGTAATTATTTATTGGGTAAAATAAGAAATCCTAATGTTTATTGTAAATCGATTAATCAACTGTTTAATAACATTTAGTAATTTGGTAGCTAATTAACTTTTTAGAGTTTATTATGAAAGAGAAAAATTTATTTGCTGATAACTTTATGGATTATAAAAGCTTTTAAAAGAAAAAGAATTAATAAAACATTTAACTCAACATATATGCTATAAACTAAACGAATAATTCAGCTATATTAATTGATTATAACCAATCTAATAAAAATATAACAAGATTTTTATCTAATACAAATATGCCTGAAGTTTACTCAAAAAAATATGAATTTCTCTTTGTTTTTGACTCATTAGAATAATTTATTATATAATGACTAATAAATAATATATATGTTAATACCAATCATGGGTTTGCTTCTGTTTCTAAACCAGTTGCGCATGTTACAACAATTCATCTTCTTAACTCATTCCAACATAGCATGAACAGAACCATTAGCATCTTTTATATAAATCATTTGCTTATGTACTAAGACTTGTTAGTGTGCTATCAAAACGAAATAAAGAAAAGAGACACAGAATTGTATACCGAGAAGCTTGGCGGTTATCCTCGTCGTGTTTCAAGTGTCTCCGGTCACCATCGGGTTCTCCGGCAACGCCCCCGTGTCTCCGGCGTACCTCGAACTGCGGCGAGTCTCCAGTAGTACCTCTTGTCTTCATGTGGTTGATGAGAAAATGAAAACGACAAGGATTTAAAGGAACAGTAAGCAAGAGGAATGTACCGAACACGTGACGAACCGCTGCGGGTTTCTCCGGTCGTCTTCCCGAACTCCGACGAGTCTGGTTTTCCAGCGACTTCTCGTTTCCGGTGAGGTTGCTATCGAAACGGAGAGGCGGTGTGTGATGTCGAGTAGATAACAGAGACGAAGGTTCGTTATGGTGGTGTGTCGAACATGAGGTTATATCGAATAGGGAATATGTATCGAGCGGCAAAAAAAAAAAAGAGCCTCATAATTGATGTGTGCTGCATGCGTCGTTTGGTTTATTGAGAGTTCCAAGTTCGAAAATTTGCACAACAGTCCCTGTGGTTTAATTCAGTAATTTGCACAAACAGTCCCTAAGGTTAACCAACCGAACTATCTTGACTTACCAACTAGGTTAACTTGTATTACCTTTAAGCTAATGAGACTAACTAGATTATTATTGTTAATTATTTATTTATTTATTTATTTGTAAGGAAAAGAAAATAAAACTTATAATTGTAACATTAGTCAATTTAATTAATTAAACTAATGAATTTATAACGAATTAAAGTAAAGATAAAAGATTTTCGACGATGCAACGGATTAAAATTTTGAAAGAGGCAAGCTTCTAAAAATAGATTTTCTTTTAGACTCGATTTCTAAATTAGGGAAGTTATGAAAACGCGGAGCGTTACACACTAGACCTTCATATGAGAGTAACACAGAACCAAGTAAAGCCATGTGGTCTTTAGCAGTGTCTTCTGAAAAACTTTGACCTTCTGGAAGATTTAGAGCGATGTTGCACTGAATCATGTAACCATTTCCTGTCTTTGTGCTCTGAGACTGAAAGCTTGTATTTGACTCTTTAGGATTGACACTTGGAAATGATGAGAATCCACTGCTACTTTTGTTTGAACCCTGATCAACTTTTTCTGTTGAATCCCCAGCACTGAATGCGGTTTGGATTTTCGGACTTCTCTCAGCTTCTGGAACTGGAATACTACCCTTATAATACATCTTCACGTCCTGTTGACCACTCTGACTGTTCATCCTAGCGATCTTCTGTTGTTCCAAATCCTGACTCTCGATCTTTTCTATAAACTGAGAAATCGTTAACCCATCATAAACACCCGTATTTTTCAGAATCATCAAATACGTTCCCCATTCTTTCTGCGGTAGCGCATCGGCAAGTATATCTACCCACTCTTTACTATCTTTGGTAATACTCAACATCGACATTGATCGTACCAAGTGGCAGTAACGTTCAATCAGCTTCTTAGTATCCTCACCCGGCAAACTGCTGAACAAATCAAACTCTTTCTTTAACAGTGCCTTCTTGCTCTTTATCATATTCTCACTACCCTCAAATTTGACTTTAAGTGCATCCCAGATTGATTTTGCAGTTTTGTCATGTTGTAGTAATATGAAGATGTCTTCTTTGATGGCTTGTTGCAACAAACTGATCATCATCTTTTCGGCTTTGTACATAACCCGTTCTTGATCTGTCAACTCAGATAACTCTTTTAAAACCTGCAAATCTGTTCAAGGCAACACATATTTCTTCAAGATACATTCCCACGACCTAAGATGGTTTGCCTAAACCAAGTTCTCAAATCTGTCTTTCCACCCGTAGTATTCTTCGATACTCATCAGTTTCGGGGGCCTTTGGGTGGTTCCCGTCTCATTTTCCAAACTCATAGCTTGAACAATGGCAGCTGGACCAGACGGTGTTGCAAACGCGTTATAGAACTCGGTATCCATGATGACTTAGCACGTTTTTCGAAATCAGTGATTTATGAGCGAAATTATAGTGGTCTTTGGAGCGAAATCCCAAGAAATATCTGATACAAGAGCGAAATCCCAAGATATATGTGACACAAAAGCGAAATCAGGGTTTTGGGTGGTTCACAAAAGCGAAATCAGGGTTTTGGGTGGTTCACAAAAGCGAAATCAGGAGTTATGGGTGGACATTGGAGCTAAATTAGGGTCTATGAGCGAAATCTGATGTTCCAAAAAGCGAAATCAGCAAGTGTACATATGAGCGAAATCTGATCGGAGAGCAATTTGGTCCATTTTTAGTCCGTGTTTTAATGTCAAACTCTCAGGGATTTGTCTATTCCAATAATACACAGTCTGTGAAATTTTGAGCAAAATCCGACCGTTAAATTTTGATCTGGTGAAGAAAGAAGGTGTAGAAGTAAGAAAACAAGATGAAATCCAGCTAATCTCTGCAGAACTCCTCCTCCTGAAGCTCTGATACCACTTGTAGGATCGTGATCTGACCCGAACGAGTCGTTCAGAGGTGTTCTACTCTGTTGTTTCAGGTGCGGAAAACAAGAAACAAAGCTAGGAAAAGCTGATTCTTCACTTAATCTACTGATTGTATTGATATGACAACGATTACAGCTCAATCTTCACACCGGCAGCACTTCGGTATGGAATCCGTACAACTTATACCTGATTTCGCCCAAGTGACACTATTTATAGGGTTGATGATTTCGCTCCAAGGTACATGACCACAAAAGCGAAACCCCAATATGACCATAAAAGCGAAATTACCTGCTAAAGACCCTATGAGCGAAATCAGCTCTCTAAACTCTAACATCTTCCTATTTTCTCGTAAATCGTGCCCTAATCTATACAATTCAATGTATGAATCGATACAAGATGAAGTCGACAGATGTAGTGCACCAACATAAAAGATGTAGTATGTTGTTAATCATAAGAACATTAAAAGACATATTCATGAATCTCTAACATAAGCTTGTTATATGATGAAATATGGATGAAACTATGTTGTTTAGTGTATGAATGATGTTTGCTTGTTATTTACTAGAGATTATGATGTTGATCATCATAAGGAGCTTGCTAGATTGTGATTAGGCACATGATCTAGAAAGTGAGAGGACGATTATGTGATGAAACAAGATGATCATCCTCATGTGTAAGCATGAACTTGAAGAATAAAATGATTTATTGAAAAATAATAAACAAAGTAAGTTAGTAATCTTGTGGATCTAAGAATAATGAATGGTTTTCCAAAAGAACAAAGTTCAAAATATGATTTTTAGAAGATCTTGGTTTTTACTAAAACCTACACTATTTTTGGTGGTAAAACAAGTGTAGAAACACTAGAGAAACAAGAAGATCCATAAAGAAAAGTTTTTGTAAAATATGTCTACAAGTTGTAAACACCTAAAACTTTCAAGAATGAAGTTTATCAAGAAGTAAATACATTTTGGAGGGTAACTAAACCTACTAAACACACTACCAAGTTCCTACAAGTTTTTAATAAAAGTTCAAGTTCATGTTATAGTGCAAATAACATTGTTCTTGCACTTGGTAAGTGTAAGTTGTTTAGGGATTGATTGTTGATTGTTTATGATGATTTTTGGAAAGAAAATGATATGCTTTAATAGCATGGACACCTCTATTTTCAAAGGAAACTATGGCAAAATTTTTTAAAATATTAACACTTAAAGAAATATTTTCTAATAAATATTTACTAGTGTATTTTAACTATGGTTTTCAATATAAACTTTGCCATAATTTTTGTAACAAAAATACAAGTATTGGAGGTTGGTTTTTTATAAATAAATAGAAATGGATAAATATGTACTTAGAATATATACTTTCACATTGTGTGTGATTATTTGTATACTTGGCGTAATAGTTATATTATTTTAGGATTTTAAGTAATATAACTTAACAAAATACCAAGAATTTACAATCCAAAATAGTACCCAGAAATCACAAGGAATAAACGTATATAAGTTACACACTTAAATATTGGCAAACCGAACAAGAACGTAACTTATAAAATATTCTGGAGAATACCGTTATAAATATATTTTTGGCAAATATTATTTTGGATATGAAAGGAATGAAAATATGATTTTATTTAATATTACCAAGTTATATCATATTTTCGACAAAGAGAAAATATATTATTTTTGGAAGTTAAAATATATTTTCTTGAATATTTGGAAGATATATGATTTTTGAGAAAAATATATATTTTCTTGAAATACATTATTTTTAGACAAAATGAGTTTACATATATATTTTCTAAAGTGAGACTTGAAAATACATTGTTTTGGAAATATATTATTTTGAACTACAAATACAAGAATACGAGAATACATGTATGAAATACCCCCATCCTTGGGAAGGAAATACGAAAATAAATACTTGAGAAGTATTAATACAGAAATATTGTTTAACAATTATTCCAAAATTAAATATAATTTAAAGTTAAATAATTATTATTTTAACAAGTAGTCATAACTTGGAATAATATTGGGAACATAAAGAAGACATAACTCAAAAACGTAAATACAAAGGCAAGGCACGGCCCGTTAGTCTAATAGACATTAGTACATTGTAGGGAGGTGTGTTCGCTGAAGAGATTTGGGTTACGATTCTGAAGACGCAATACTGTGAGTTCGTGTCCCCCTTTTCTTTTAATTGTTTTCAGTTTTATCCCCGTTAGTCTAATATATTTTGAACTTTGTCTTCTTTTTATTTTTTATTTATGTATTTGTTTGAATTATTAGGCAGTTGGTGCAAAACCCACTTGAAGATCAGGTTTTTCTTGGCTTGAAAGTTGTTGGAATCGATGACTACGGTCTCCTTCTGCGATTGGAGAACAACGAAGGAAAGATGTGGAATGCAAATCTTGAGAAGTCTGGTGGTGGTGGTGGTGTTTAGACTTTGTATATTGTTGTTTATTTTGAAATGGTATCCACTTGTTTTTTTTTTTTTTTTTTCTTCATTATGTTCTTTAGAATATTAACGAACAAATATACCACTTGATGATGAAAAAATTGTCAGCAATTAAAATGCTTATAAAACATATCTCTCACGACATATTAACGACAATTCTTGAAACTTTCCAGATAAGGGAATCAATATAGTTCATACATTTTTAAATCCCTTGTTGTTATTAAAAGTGCCAACGACATTTTTAATGGGTGGATTCCAAATGTGGTCTAAAGAATCAGCCACGTTTAATGCAGACAAATAATAACTACACTTTTGGGAATGCAAACATGCGAATTAACTCATAGTTTATTGTAGGGGGGCTGCTAGCAGTCGTCCAAAAAGCAAGGGTTTAGTTTTGAAATAGTTCAAATATTCGGATGATTTGTTTATGGACAGCTAGATAGATAACTTGTAGTTTAAGCCATGGTTCTAGTTCATGTAGGCTGTCATGACTATGATCAGGAATCGCTAGAGCATATTTAGATTTCTTGTTACGTGGCTTCGGTGGTTTGGCAAAGTATCAGCTCGCGGATTTAATATCCTCCTATCATTTATGCGCTTTCAATCAAGGACTTGCTTAAAATTTATGATTTTATATTAGGTTTGCGATTAAGAGAAGTTGCATTCAATCCATCATTGTGTTGGCGTATTGGTGTCTTTAGAAAGCCCGGAATAATTGGATTTTGAACGTCCCTATCAATATTGAGAGGATTGGTAGAGAGGTTGAAAGTTACCATTTTCATTGGATCAAGAACCGTTCAAATATGGGGTCGTTAAAATGGTCTAGATGAAAAACTCTTTATGTGTAATTTCTTTTTGTTGTGTAGTTTTTAGCCGTTGGCCAGCTTCTTGATAGCGCGGTTTTGCTAATAAAAGTTAGCGTTCCAAAAAAAAAACAGATAACTTGTAGTTTATAACCCGTTTAAAAACATATCATAAAATCTACTTAAAATTGAGTATGAATTAAAGACAGCCTCCTTGTTGGAATAATAGTTAGAAAAAGAAAATACATCCATGGGGTATGTTATTTTTCAATATTTGGTCTTAGCTTTTAAGATTTTACAGGTTTGTTCATTGAAGTTTGTCGACCAATAACTCGAATGGTCAATGGGGCCAACAGAGGCTAAAAATATGTTTAGTATTATAAATATCTAAAATAATCTTATATACTTTATTATATGTTAAGCTATCAAGCTATTATTAAACAGATCGATATGTTTATGAGATAATTTATTTTGTATTATTGTGATACTTTATAGGTCATATTGTTATAATACAAGATAAAATGATTAACTTATAAAAATAGTTATTATTGCAATGATGTGTTCATGGCCACGATTGGGGTTGACGTCGACCAACTTGTAAATCTACGTTATGAAAGTTAAAATAATTGCTAAATTGAAATCGGCAGTTTTTAAGCAAATAAATAAAGATATTGATGTTCTTAATTAATTTGTTTGGGGTTAGAATGAGTAGGGAAGTTTCAAATGAAAACCAATTTTATTGTTAAAACTCGAAAATTAATTAAAAAAAGCCTAAAAACACATCAATTTTTTTTTTTACAATTTTTTTTATTAAAAACCGCTATTTTTTATATAAAAAAAAACTTTTTTTCAAAAAAAAAATTGTAGTACAAATGTGTAATAATACACATGTGTAGTACACACCAAGACAGCCTGCCTCTAAGAGGCCCAAATGTGTTTCACCTGTTACGTCACAGTTCGATCAAGATCCATTTGATTTTCCGTTACCTTTTTACCCAGATTATCTCCGCCCCAGCTCCACTACCGTCCCTGAGCCTCTTCCTACATCTATCGACATGAACGCCCCTGCACAGGAACACGATGCGGTGTCGACTCCCATTGTGATTCTTAACCAGGGATCTGATGCTCCCACAATTGGCAACCCGGTGTCTACGTTCGTGCCATCTAGGGTTCTGGCCGACGAAGCAGTAATCATGGATGTGTCTGCTGAAGTTAACGCCACAATCAACGCTGGTCCTCTCTCAGGTATGCACGTGATGAACTGTGAGAGTCAGATTGAGAACATGATCAGGGGTGATGGTGAAAACACAGTTGATCAATGAATTTTCTCACTATTAACATAAGGGAACTGTCACACCCCCAAAATACCACATGCGGAAACACCGCGAGACGTGTGACGTACCAGGATCTAAGCCACCAATCACATTGAACTACAAGTAGAATTTAAATAAAACATTCCATTCATTTCAAAATATAAATCCAAGTCATAAGTTTAACCAAAGTAAATATTCAGCGGAATCATAATATAGATAGTAATTCAAATGTTTCAAAACATGTGTTCTTAATCAACAAGCGTGTATCCAAGAGTCTCGACCCATGACCACTCCAGCACTCCCAGATAGCAAGTCCATATCAAGATCCTAACGACCTGCAAGCATGCAGACAAGTGTGTCAGACGACGCTGGTGAGTTCAAAGTTTTGTTAACGTGTATAATTACCATATATGTGTAAAAAACGGTTCAATGATTTGTTTTGATGTTGTTATTAACTAGATTACTGCAAATGGCTACAAGATGTATTTGCCCAACCCCAATGCCTCTATCAAAGCATTGGTCAAGTGGTCAAGGTAATTAGTTCACGCCCTTCCTCCACGGTACGGTGTGAGGGTGCCAATCCTAATAACGCTGTCAACTAATAACCTCGTTGCCTCCCCGGCAACTATCGGTAGATGTAAGGGGTCTTATATGAGAGAACTGAGTGTAATAACAAACATCCCAATAATCTGACATTCCTCCCCGGAACGTTACCCGATATCCCTCCCCGGGATGCATGCTTGGAAAAAGTGCAGTGAACTCACCTTGGTTTGCTCGGTTTGATTAGTTACTTGTTCACACTTAAACAGCCACACCCAAGGGTATTTAAGCACTCGGAATCAGTTTACGTTCATATATAGTCATAATATACATTCAAGCAACATAGTAGTTATACAGCTCATATCATACAATTTCTACAATTCATATGCATATACTGTAACAATGTTCACAGTTAAGTGTACTATACACAATACCAAATCATGTCCCCTTGGTCATAATCAATCATCATTAACAATATGTATCATGAGTACATTAACATGTCATTCATCAGCAAAGTTAACTTAGTCATTCCATAACATGCATGCATAACCTGTTTGTCAGGGTGGCGAAACCCCAGATAGCGAAACTCCAATGAGTTTCGTCGAACCTCAGATGGCGAAACTCTAATGAGCTTCGTCGACCTTGTGTGTGGCAAAACTCCAATGAGTTTCATGGGGTATGGACTTTCGTCGACAAGCATAACAGTTCCAAGTTTCACAGCCCTAAACCATAATCAACCGATCGCCATCATCAACAATTTGACAGCTTCTATACAGATCCAACCAAGATTATACATAATAGATGACATGACATACATGTTCTCGTCTAACTGATTAATCAATACCTAACAAAACCCTAATTAACACTAGATTACAATCATCAGGATCCCATCACTTAACCCTTAACATACATCCGATAATCATATACATCACATAGTATAATAACGTCTAGCAATCAGAATTACGGAACCATGTGGTGATCATGAGAGTGCACACTAACACTATGCTTAAACCATGAACATTCGAAACCCTAATCACACAATGTGAATGTACAGTTTCTAGCAAGACCCTATATTCACAATGAATTACATGTATCACAAACAATCATCAATCAACTATGAAGTGTGATAGAATGCTAACCGAATGATGGGGGTGCTCTCAACAGTGCAAGAGGATTCAAGGAAAATGGAGAGTGTAGCCGTCGGTTGCAAGAGAGATCTAGGGTTTCGCTAGCCTTCACGTTAAGTTCAGTTATGCGCACACACTGTTATTATAACTCAGTTGCTTATGGGCCTCACATGGGCCAAAGCCCGTTCCGGCGAAACTCCCACGGCGAAAGGCTGCGTGATGACGAAACTCTAAGGTTTTGTTGAGCAAGGGTGATGGCGAATCTCTAAGGTTTCGTCGAGTGGAGTTTCATCGAGGTGGTGTTGGCAAGGAACATGCAATGAAAACCAATCTAAGTTTAAGTATCAACTACACACAACACTATCTTAGTTAATCATTCTCATGTTATAACATAAACAAATTGCGAAAACAGAATAACAGAATTGTAACAGAATTGAAAACTCGGGTTATCACATAAGGGGGTGGGCAATGCTCACAAAGCAGGTTGGATTAATCAAATAAAAAGAGAACATGGAATAGGTTTTATTGCCGTTCAAGAGACAATGTATGCAGATGGGTCAAGGATAAATTTTGGGAAGTTTTGGGGAAATTCACCTCTGGAAGCAGACTGGATTAATTCGGAGGGTAGGTTGGCAGGTTTGGCCTGTATATGGGACTCGACTATTTTTACCAGATCAGAAACAATTAAGCATAGGCATTATCTACTGATATGTGGCACACTCAGGGGCATCAATGAGCAGATTAATGTGGTAAATATCTATGCTCCACAGTCTACCACGGCCAAAAGATCTCTGTGGGAGCAAATCAAAGAATTAAAGGCTACACGCGGGGGTATCTGGATCTTTCTGAGTGATTTCAACCAAGTGAGATCTGCAGAAGAAAACAGGAACTGTATTTTCGATCCAACGCCAGCAGCTGACTTTAATTCGTTCATATTTGAGGCTAACCTAGTGGAATATTTAATGAACGGATTCAAATTCACAAGATGGTTGGATGGGGGGGAATAAGCTAAATAAACTGGATCGAATGCTAGTATGTGATAAATTTTGGGGACTATGGCAAACCGCGACCCTACGTGCTCTTCCGAGGAATCTCTCGGATCATTGCCCACTGATTCTGATCACTTCACCGGTTGATTTTCGCCATATTCCCTTTAAATGCTTCAATGCCTGGCTCACCAAACCGGGTTTTGATGATGTTGTCCGCTCCTCTGTCAATTCGTTTAATCTTGCAGGTCCCCCTGATGTCATCTTGGTAGAGAAACTAAGGAGTATCAAAAGAGTAATCAAGGAGTGGAACACAGCAAATAAAAAAGTTGAAGATGAAAGACTCAGTTCCTCGGTCATTGTCCTTAAAAAGCTTGATTACCTGCGTGATACTCGTGATCTCACAGAATCCGAAGTGGCTGAACACGGCGAACACAAGAATAAAGTAACTGAAATCAATGATAATCGGCTCAGCGAACTTCATCAAAAATCCTGTGTCAAATGGGCGATCGAAGGCGACGAAAATCTAGCATTCTTTCATGGCTATATTAACAGCAGAATGTCGAAAAGCCGATTGAATGGTCTATGTGTCACACCCCCAAAATCCACCTGCGGAGTATCACCGCTTGGGAGCGTGACTGACCAGGATCAAGCCACCAATCATATTGAACATGCATTTAATATTAAATAAAGTAAATGAAAACCATCCATTCAATACAAAAGGTGTTCAAACATTAAATCGTTTCAAAAGTGTTGCGGAAGCATAGTAAATAAACCAGTATCAATAGTTTTAAGTATCACAATAGTAAAGCGGAAGAGCCACGATCCTTGTCCACAACGACCCGCATCTCCAGTGCAAGCTCCAAGTACCTAGCGATCTGCAAGGCATGCAACAGAATGATCAACAAACTAGTTGAGCGAGTTCACATAAAGAGAATGCGTAATAGTAAGTTCATTTGTAATAGGTGGCTCTACTGGGCCGTTTGTATATTTTACTGTGGTGGGTTCCACGTTTTCCTGTGGTGGTGTTCCACGTTTTCCTGTGGTGGTGTTCCACGTTTTCCTGTGGTGGGGTTCCACGTTTTCCTGTGGTGGTGTTCCACGTTTTCCTGTGGTGGGGTTCCACGTTTTCCTGTGGTGGTGTTCCACGTTTTCCTGTGGTGGTGTTCCACGTTTTCCTGTGGTGGTGTTCCACGTTTTCCTGTGGTGGTGTTCCACGTTTTCCTGTTAGTTCGCGACCATAGTCTTTACCGACCAGGGTGTGTGCGAAGGCAATTTATCAGTTCGTTCGCGACCATAGTCTTTACCGACCAGGGTGGGTGCGAAGGCAGTTGAGTAGTTCGTAAGCATCAACAGTTTAATCGTTCGTTACAGTATCAAAGTATGCACAATTAATCATCCAACCCATTCCCACCCTGGGAACCCATGCCTTGGCTGTGTGAACTCACCTTGGTTTGCTCGGTATGCTAAGTTATGCGCTCACTAGTAATTAATCACGTCCTACTGTACGCACGTATAACAAATCAGTTCATGTTCACAATGATTCGCATGCAATATAATGTTCACGTAACAGTCAGTTTGTACATCGGCGCAACACGTACCATTTCCTAGTTACTCATCAGCTAGTGCACACAATTACAAATGTAAACATTCATCATCAAGCATGGCATGTCAAATAGTTCATGTATACATTCCATCCTTCGAAGGATGTTTATAATTGCTACTATCCTTCGATCCACTGTTAACTTTCGACACATCAGTGATCTTTCGACACTTACAAGTTTTCACAGTTATCTTTCGGACTAGTTGG
This sequence comes from Helianthus annuus, assembly GCF_002127325.2. Taxonomy (NCBI): domain Eukaryota; kingdom Viridiplantae; phylum Streptophyta; class Magnoliopsida; order Asterales; family Asteraceae; genus Helianthus; species Helianthus annuus. The sequence continues at coordinate 34,429,267 of NC_035442.2, forward strand.
TATGTTTCGTACCATCAGTCATCTTTCGACCTAAGGTATCTTTCGGTCAACTTAATTATGTTTCGGTCATATCTATCCTTCGGTCAATGCTATGTTTCGACTACAAGCATCTTTCGATCAATCAACAGTTACGTTTTCACAATCAGTTACGTTTTCACAGGAACAGCAACCCTAATCATCTGTACAGCCGTCATCATCATTACCAAAACATCAGAATCATTTAGCACATCTAATCATAACGCAATCATCCAGAAATCATTGTCTAGCATGAACCTAGTTTAAACGTATCACGAAACCGGTTAACGCACATTAACACATCATCAAACCCTATGTGAAATCTATATCGATATTCAATCGTATTCAAAATCATAATATTCAGGCATGTATCAGTTCAGGTTACATCAACAATCAAGAACACACTACACGTGAACACATACGCATATAAACGAACGATCGAATCAAATAGATTTTACTAACCGAAATGAGGGTTTGGTCGCAAGGGTCTCCTGTGGTTACTAGCTTGCCGTCACAGTTTGGAGAGCTCTAGGGTTGGGAATATGATAGAAAATGACAGCCGATACATGCTGATACGTATTTATACGTATTACAGAAATGGGCCAAGCCCATCTGAAAGACTGGGCCGAAGGATCTGGGTTCCAGTCGAAGGATATGGTCTTGGTTCGAAGGATATGTTTCGAGATCCTTCGAACCGGCAGTTGATCCTTCGAATCGAAGGATATCTTTCGGGGTCCTTCGATTGGCATAACATGTTTCGATCTAAACTAAGTGTTTTAATAATATTCTAATAATAACTTTAATACCACAGCAAGTAATCACATATGTGCAACACGACAATTCATTTCATCAAAACACAACGTGTACAATTACAAGTCCATAATCCAAACAACTAAACAGTCAAAGTCAACGCGCATTTAATGCGAAAGTGAAAGTCAGAAACTCGAGTTGTCACATTATCCCCAACTAATTGGAAATTTCGTCCCGAAATTTGGTATGCACTCACTGAGGAAGCTAGGTAAGCTGTATCGTTTACTGGTTTTCCTGGGGTGTCACATCATCCCCCCGTTGATTTGGAATTTCGTCCCGAAATTCAGTAGTAGTAGCTTCAGCCTCAGTAGTGGTTGCATTGGTTCCGAATAACTGGGGGTACTTTTCTGTCATCCTATCTTCGCGTTCCCAGGTGTACACTGGGCCACGTTTGGAGTTCCAACGAACTCGAACAAGAGGGATTCTCTTGTTTTTGAGGACCTTCACATCCCGGTCCGTGATTTCTACTGGTTCCTTGACGAACTGTAACCGCTCGTCGATAGTGGGTTCCTTACAAGGAAAGATAAGGTTTTCATCTGATAGGCACTTCTGTAAGTTCGATACATGAAAGACATTGTGAACTGCCCCGAGTTCAGTTGGTAGATTCAATCTATAGGCTACCCTGCCTATTCGTTCTATGATCTAGAATGGTCCGACATACCGTGAATTTAGTTTGCCCCGTTTGCCAAAACGTACTACACCCTTCCAGGGTGAAACTTTTAGTAAAACCCGGTCCCCGACCCGAAATTTCCAATGGCTTTCTACGCTGGTCCGCGTAGGCTTTCAGACGGTCGCGTGCTGCCGCCATGCGTTGTTGTATCTGTGAAATCTTTTCTGTGGCGTCCACTACAATCTCTGGACCCGTGATTTGACTATCCCCCACCTCTGCCCAACAGAGAGGTGACTGGCATTTACGCCCGTACAATGCCTCGAATGGAGCGGCTTGAATGCTGGTGTGATAACTATTATTGTACGAGAACTCCACCAAAGGGAGGTGCTTTTCCCAGCCGTTGCCGAAATCGATAACATACGCTCGAAGCGTGTCTTCTAGAGTTTGAATAGTTCGCTCAGACTGCCCATCCGTCTGAGGGTGATATACTGTGCTCATGTCTAATTCTGAGCCGAAGGATTTGTGCATCGCTTGCCAAAGCTCTGTCGTGAATCGTGCATCGCGATCCGAAATAATAGAAATGGGCACCCCGTGCCTCGAAACAACTTCCTTGAGGTAGATATCTGCGAGAGTGGAGAACTTATCCGTTTCCTTAATAGCTAAGAAGTGTGCAGACTTGGTGAGTCGATCCACGATCACCCATATTGTGTCGTTCCCACGCTGAGATCTCGGTAGGCCTGTAACAAAGTCCATGGAAATTTCTTCCCATTTCCACTGTGGTATCGTAGACTGTTGAGGTAGGCCAGCTGGTTTCTGATATTTGACCCTGACTCTCGCACAGGTCAAGCATTTTCCAACGTACGTAGCAATGTGGGCCTTCATACTAGGCCACCAATATGCAGTGCTGATGTCGTGGTACATTTTATCCGACCCTGGATGTACCGAGTAACGAGACTTGTGTGCTTCGTCTATTACGAGTTCGCGTAAACCGCCATAGAAAGGGACCCAACTCCGGCCCGTGACATAGTAGGCGCCGTCCGCCTTTTGTTCCATTTGTTGTCGTGAGCCGCGTAAGGCTTCAGCCTTGACGTTTTCGGGCTTCAGGGCTTCTGTCTGAGCAGCTCGTATCTGAGCAGGAAGGCTAGACTGAATCGTAAGCTGTAGCGCTCGCACGCGCCGTGGTAAAGTGTCCTTTCGACTAAGGGCATCCGCCACAACATTGGCTTTGCCTGGATGATACTTGATAGCGCATTCGTAATCGTTAAGTAACTCGACCCATCGTCGTTGACGCATATTCAAATCCTTCTGCTTAAGGATATGCTCGAGACTCCTGTGATCGGTGTAAATCGTGCACCTGGTACCGTACAGGTAGTGTCGCCATATCTTAAGCGCGAAAACAACAGCTCCCAGCTCTAAATCGTGCGTCGTGTAGTTGCGCTCGTGAACCTTGAGTTGACGAGAGGCGTAAGCGATAACCTTGTCGCGCTGCATTAACACACATCCCAGTCCCCGAATGGATGCATCACAATAATCCACGAAGTCGTCTGTGCCCTCTGGCAATGAGAGGATAGGTGCACTGCAAAGTCTATCCTTTAGGTGCTGAAAAGCAGTCTCCTGGGGCTCTCCCCAGCGATAGGTAACACCCTTCTGTGTCAGTAGCGTAAGTGGTTGCGTGATCTTTGAAAAGTCCCTAATAAACCGTCTGTAGTAACCTGCCAGACCCAAGAATTGACGTATTTCTGTCGGTGTACGCGGTGCAGGCCAGTTTCTGATCGAATCTACCTTGGATGGATCGACATGTATCCCATCCTTGTTCACTACGTGGCCTAAGAAGTGGACTTCACGAAGCCAGAAGTCGCATTTTGAAAACTTTGCGTACAGTTGCTCCTTTCGAATAAGTTCCAAGATAAGACGTAAGTGTTGCTCGTGCTCCTCCTGACTCTTGGAGTAGATCAGAATGTCGTCGATAAAGACAATAACGAACTTGTCAAGATAAGGTTTGCGCACCCTGTTCGTAAAGTCCGTAAATACGGCAGGTGTGTTCAATAATATCAACCCATCCATCACATCAAACATAAAATATAGTAGTTAAAATAATTCATAAAACCCAAGACATTTGATGTTCAAACCAAACTTTGTTCGAATAGCGGAAACATAATAATGAAAAACCCAAAAAGAAGTTATAAGTTCAAATATCGTTCATTGCGTCTCCCTGACCAATCATGTACACGCTGCCCCGGCGTCATGGTTTCCATTGCTTCCCCCAACACTTTCCCCGTTGTCATCCCTGTTTCCATGGTCGTGGTTTTGAGTCTGATCCTGGTTTAATTGAGGGCAATCGCGTTTAAAATGACCTTCAGCCCCACACTGGAAACATCCCCCGTTTCCACGCTGTGGCTGCTGCTGTGTGCTCTGTGGAGCTGGTAGTTGCAGTTGCTGGTTCTGTGAAGGTTGAGGCAGTCGTTGTTGTTCTTGGGTTACAGGACGTGAGTTTCGACAATCCTTTGCTTCATGACCAATCTTGAGACACCGCTGGCAACGACCCCTGTTGCACTGGCCACCGTGGTGTCTGTTACATTTGTTGCACCATGGGTGAATTCCTCGATATCTTTTCTGCCCATGACTACTAGAAAACTGCTGTTTGGGGCTCTGGTAGTCATCTATCTCTTGCTGCTGCGTCAGAGGTTGGACCAAAATTAATCCCGTGCTCAGGTTTTCATCCCACTTGCGTTTGTTATCTCTAGAAGCACATGCAGTATCAGTCTTAGCTCGTTTCGGTAGTTTGTTCTGTTCTACAGCCTGGTCTGTGAGACGATGAGCCAATCGAGTGGCTTGCTGGATAGTGCCAAGGTTAGCTGTGGTCATATGATTCTGAATTTCGGGCACCAGACCCTTGAGATACAGTTCGATGCGTTTGGTGGGAGGGTCTACCATAGTAGGACAAAATGTGGCTAATTCATTCGATCTCCTCGTATAAGCTTCAATTTCAGACCCCACCATCTGTAGGTTGAGGAACTCTACCTCTAGTTTGTGGATGTCTTCACGACTACAAAACTCTTCCTTAATCAGTTCCTTGAACTCGTTCCAGGGGGTGGCATTAGCAGCTGCCAGCCCTAACATCTGAACCTGTGCTTTCCACCAGGTAAATGCAGCACCTTCGAGTGCTCCAGCAGCAAACTTTACCCTACGTGACTCAGGGCAATCATGCACCTCGAAGTCAGTTTCGAGTCTCTCGAACCAATGGAGGAGGCCTTCAACCCCCTCAGTTCCGCTGAAGGTACAAAGCTGGCAATCCTTGAGATTTTTGAAGGTGTAAACAGGGGACTGAGCGTGTTGACCTCCCGCTTGTATGGCTGCAAGTGCCGCAGCAATTCGTTCGTTAATGAGAGCCGTCAACTGGGCTTGTGTCATGTTGATATATTCGGCCATGACCTTTATGGCAAATGTAACGTAAGTGAGAATGGTTCGCGAGTAGGGCGATGACAGAAAAGTGTAAGCACATAAGTATTCTCATGCAATGACAAGTTGTGAGCAAAGTAATGTAAGCATACTACGAGCAAAGTTCTATGCAATTCTAGCATGTAGGCAATAAACATAAACCTTATTACCTAGGATGTCGAGTCTTGCACGTGGAGCGAAGCGTCGTTGTGGATCGTTGAGAGCACTGTTCTGGTTATAGTCTGGTTTTAATAAAAACGTTTTCCCATATTAAAACCAAGTTCTCTATAACCAATGGCTCTGATACCAATCTGTCACACCCCCAAAATCCACCTGCGGAGTATCACCGCTTGGGAGCGTGACTGACCAGGATCAAGCCACCAATCATATTGAACATGCATTTAATATTAAATAAAGTAAATGAAAACCATCCATTCAATACAAAAGGTGTTCAAACATTAAATCGTTTCAAAAGTGTTGCGGAAGCATAGTAAATAAACCAGTATCAATAGTTTTAAGTATCACAATAGTAAAGCGGAAGAGCCACGATCCTTGTCCACAACGACCCGCATCTCCAGTGCAAGCTCCAAGTACCTAGCGATCTGCAAGGCATGCAACAGAATGATCAACAAACTAGTTGAGCGAGTTCACATAAAGAGAATGCGTAATAGTAAGTTCATTTGTAATAGGTGGCTCTACTGGGCCGTTTGTATATTTTACTGTGGTGGGTTCCACGTTTTCCTGTGGTGGTGTTCCACGTTTTCCTGTGGTGGTGTTCCACGTTTTCCTGTGGTGGGGTTCCACGTTTTCCTGTGGTGGTGTTCCACGTTTTCCTGTGGTGGGGTTCCACGTTTTCCTGTGGTGGTGTTCCACGTTTTCCTGTGGTGGTGTTCCACGTTTTCCTGTGGTGGTGTTCCACGTTTTCCTGTGGTGGTGTTCCACGTTTTCCTGTTAGTTCGCGACCATAGTCTTTACCGACCAGGGTGTGTGCGAAGGCAATTTATCAGTTCGTTCGCGACCATAGTCTTTACCGACCAGGGTGGGTGCGAAGGCAGTTGAGTAGTTCGTAAGCATCAACAGTTTAATCGTTCGTTACAGTATCAAAGTATGCACAATTAATCATCCAACCCATTCCCACCCTGGGAACCCATGCCTTGGCTGTGTGAACTCACCTTGGTTTGCTCGGTATGCTAAGTTATGCGCTCACTAGTAATTAATCACGTCCTACTGTACGCACGTATAACAAATCAGTTCATGTTCACAATGATTCGCATGCAATATAATGTTCACGTAACAGTCAGTTTGTACATCGGCGCAACACGTACCATTTCCTAGTTACTCATCAGCTAGTGCACACAATTACAAATGTAAACATTCATCATCAAGCATGGCATGTCAAATAGTTCATGTATACATTCCATCCTTCGAAGGATGTTTATAATTGCTACTATCCTTCGATCCACTGTTAACTTTCGACACATCAGTGATCTTTCGACACTTACAAGTTTTCACAGTTATCTTTCGGACTAGTTGGTATGTTTCGTACCATCAGTCATCTTTCGACCTAAGGTATCTTTCGGTCAACTTAATTATGTTTCGGTCATATCTATCCTTCGGTCAATGCTATGTTTCGACTACAAGCATCTTTCGATCAATCAACAGTTACGTTTTCACAATCAGTTACGTTTTCACAGGAACAGCAACCCTAATCATCTGTACAGCCGTCATCATCATTACCAAAACATCAGAATCATTTAGCACATCTAATCATAACGCAATCATCCAGAAATCATTGTCTAGCATGAACCTAGTTTAAACGTATCACGAAACCGGTTAACGCACATTAACACATCATCAAACCCTATGTGAAATCTATATCGATATTCAATCGTATTCAAAATCATAATATTCAGGCATGTATCAGTTCAGGTTACATCAACAATCAAGAACACACTACACGTGAACACATACGCATATAAACGAACGATCGAATCAAATAGATTTTACTAACCGAAATGAGGGTTTGGTCGCAAGGGTCTCCTGTGGTTACTAGCTTGCCGTCACAGTTTGGAGAGCTCTAGGGTTGGGAATATGATAGAAAATGACAGCCGATACATGCTGATACGTATTTATACGTATTACAGAAATGGGCCAAGCCCATCTGAAAGACTGGGCCGAAGGATCTGGGTTCCAGTCGAAGGATATGGTCTTGGTTCGAAGGATATGTTTCGAGATCCTTCGAACCGGCAGTTGATCCTTCGAATCGAAGGATATCTTTCGGGGTCCTTCGATTGGCATAACATGTTTCGATCTAAACTAAGTGTTTTAATAATATTCTAATAATAACTTTAATACCACAGCAAGTAATCACATATGTGCAACACGACAATTCATTTCATCAAAACACAACGTGTACAATTACAAGTCCATAATCCAAACAACTAAACAGTCAAAGTCAACGCGCATTTAATGCGAAAGTGAAAGTCAGAAACTCGAGTTGTCACACTATGGATTGAAGACGAATGGTGCACTGACCCCACACGAATCAAAGATGAGACTCGAAATCAAGTTTCAGGAGCCAATGCAAACGAGACCTTTTTTCACTTGTCAGCACCTCAAAATACTCACCGATGTACAGGGTATGTCTCTAATTTCACCATTTTCTTTCAACGAAGTTAAAAACGCAGTTTGGGATTGTGGCGGAGACAAAGCCCCGGGGCAGACGACTTTAATTTCACCTTTTGTAAAGCACTATTGGGACCTACCTGGGGAGGACTTTCACAAAATTATGGTGCGATTCCATGGTACGGGTAGAATCTTGAAAGGATGCAGCTCCTCCTTTATCACCCTAATATCGAAAATAAACGACCCGGAAAGTTTGAATGACTTTCAGCCTATCAACCTCATCGGTTGTATAAGCAAAGTCATACCAAAGGTACTAGCGAACCGTCTCAAAAAGGTAATAGGGTCAGTCATATCGGAAGAACAATCGGCATATCTCTCGGATAGGAACATTTTCGACGGGCCTCTTATCACCAATGAAATTATTTCTTGGGTTAAGCAATAAAAAAACCAAGCTTTTTTGTTAAAGATTGACTTCGAAAAGGCCTTTGACACAATCAATTGGAACTTCATTGACTCGGTGACGTGCTGTCGTAGTACACGCAAATTTAATCCAAATTACAACTAATAGATAGTGGCAAATGGGTATCGAACACATGAAGTTTGTGGAAAGTATGTCGATTATGTAGCTTTGCACTTTAACTAAAATTAAACTACAATTGCATAAATTAAAATTCAAGAGTTGATTGTTTTGGTTTTAAGAACTAATATTAACTAATTAAATTGCGAATCAAAGATTGGTTTTGTAAACAGATTAGGAACAAGTGACCATCCTAGATTTCAGGTTTTAATCCACACTAATGTTTATGCTTAACTAGAAAGAACCACATAGACATGGCTCATGTTTGATTATCTGTTTGTGATGAAAGGGAACTAAGTACTCGGATTATAAATTTCGAGGTTGTTACCCGATGATCAATTGACAATTATCCAACCCTAATCCCTCCCATGATATCTCGATTGCCAATGGCACCAAGAACGTATGGTTTAGATTATCATCAAACAAAAATCAATACTTTACAAACAAACATTCAAACACCATAATAACTCAAACAAACATTCAAAGTTATTATTCTAGAAATTCAAGCACAAACATGGTGTTTCAAAAGCAAACCTTACATCTAGGATGATCCCCACGAGTTTAGTCCTGCATGACTTGGTACATCATCATCACAGAAAGATTAATGTTCATATGAATCGAAAACACAAACCCAATGTTTAGAAATGTTTGGAACCAAGAAGAACTAGCCAAAATCGCCCCCAATATGCAGAGAAAACGTTCAATGATGAGATATGTGAAAAGACACATGAAAAACGGTTTTAATGAGCCAGTTACGCTTTTGTCCGCAGCCTCCACCGTAACTTTCGGTACCTACCGTAAGTTACGGTGGACTTCAAAGTGACACGGTGGTTCTCTACTGTGTTACGGTGGAACAGGGCACATTCAGGGGCTACCGTAATTTACGGTACCCACCGTAAATTACGGTGGAGCCCTGAATTCTTTGTTTCTTTTCTTCTTTCCTTCCATACATGACCCGTTCCACTCCAGTCCTTCCACAGCAGCAATTTGTCCATTTTAAGCTCCAAATCGTACCTGAAACATAAGCAACTGTAGTTATCTAATTCAAGATAATTACGCGATCAAGTGAGGGATAAACTCGTCTTTTCACATCATTAAGGGTTGTCCTATGGACCACCCGTCACATCCCCACACTTAACCGTTGCTTGTCCCAAGCAACTCATCAAACCATTTTTAAAACAAGCGATCAGGATAAACCAAGCATAAACATGTAGTCCTTTGACTAACCCTTTTCTTAACACCCAAAATAATACACCCCTCGCTATGTCTCTCCTCTCGGCAACAAGTAAGCACTAGCAACTATGAGCTAGTCACACAAAAGCAAACGGGTGGTTGAACAACTATAGGCTTGTACCTAAATCGGTCCTCCTCCTACAAGTGCCAAATATGAATGCAAATCAAAGGGGCTTAAAGGTTGTAACGAGGCTAGGCGAATGGGTAGGAAATGGAATATATATGAAGTAGCGAAAAACTTTACCCGGTCTTTTATTACACAATGAACAAACACTAAACAAGACATAACTTCTATATACAAAACAACTCACACTTCTTTTTCTTCTTTTTCATTGCTTTTTTTTCTTTTTTTTTCCTATTCATTCAACAAAATATCATAACATATCTACACACTACTAAACAACTACTAACACTATAAGACCGGGTCAAGTCGGGTAAATTTTTAGGAACTAGCTAAGGGGTAACAAACGATAGGCTTTAGGCACAAAATGGGCAACTAAATGTCCAAACCCCCACCCCTCTCGCAACCATGCTCATATATATAATTAATGAGGTCCAACCCCCCAAATCCCACACTTGCACTCACCAAGACGAGGCTACCTAATTGCCCTTATCCTTTTTACATTCACATTCAACTAAGGACTAAAACCGTATTAAAGTACAAGTTCTAATGCACCCTCACCCATTGCCACTCTCATCAAAGACAAGTATTATTTATTTACATGTGTGGCTTCAACTCTCACCAAGAATAAAGGGTATTAAGGGTTGCCGGTGCATTATTTGGGATTAATCCAAGGTGTTCAAATTCTCACATTGTTTCGCTTGACTTAAAAATTTTTCAAAAACCTCAAAATTTCCCCCCATCCCCACACTTGGGATACATTGACCCCAATGTATGGTTTTAGGAGGATTTGATCGCTAAAACTCTTTAACACTAACCGAAAGCTCATAAACTCAAACCACAAACTTCTATTTGGTATTTTTCATTTTATATTATTTTATATTTTCCTCATTTTAAACATTACACCACCAACTCGCCCGACCCGAAACATAACAACACAAACTAACACCACCCGTCCACCCGACCATAAACATAACAAACCAACAAATATTCACAAATATATAACAAGGAGCACGACCTGACTAATAGTAGCGCGGTTGAGGAGGCCCGAAAATGGAAGACATCATCTCGCTCCATTCTCCGAAAGCAAATGCACCGCTACCACTTCCACTTTGTTGTGACGTTCCTTGTTGTTGACGTGGGTCTAACCACTGTGAATGATGGAGTGGCGGGGTCGGATACGATATACTACCATCATATGGTGGTAGAGACGCATACTCCACCAGAGGTGGATCCACAACCACAGGCTGCCCCGCATGCCAATCCGCATGCATCCTTCGGGCTTGATCATCTTCATACCGGTTATTCATCTCTAGCTCGTGGGAGTAAGCATGTGCACGATTCCATGATTCTTGACGATCGAATTTATGCTTTAAGGCCCGCTCCATACTAGCACTCATCATCGTTTGTTGATCAAATAAAGTACGCTCTGACCCCGACCATGAATCAAACACGGGTGCCGGAGGATGTTGGTTCTCAATGACCTCTTGCATGGTACCCTCGTAAGCCCAATTCGGCTCGTATGAGCGCTCCGTATAGTCGAAAAAACCGCCACCGTGTCCTCTACTTGGGCCCCCTTGGCCCACCTCCACATGCTCACCATGAGGCTCATCCGCATAGTCCTCATCACTATTCAGAGGTTCCGCATCACTTTCCGGCTCATCCTCTTCACCCGGTAAAAGAGCTCTTACATCAACTTTCAATGCTCGCCATCTCTGACCCTCCGATTTGAGCTTATGATACCTTTCCGATTGAGTGTAGGTCCACCCAATACCCATATTTTGAATCTCAAAAGGCTTGTGCCTTTTCAATGCTCCTCTATCCTCTAACGTGATCGCCTTAAACTGCTTCAACAATCCCATAATAATTCGGCAATACGGGATAATGCTCCTCCCCAATTTGTTTCGGCAAATCCAAAGATGGTTCATGATCAAATATCGAATCGGAAAGCGAGGAGACCCATTGAGCAACGAATAAAGGATGGGTACTTTCGGAAACCTTACCCGTTCCTTATCTCCTCTTCGTGGAATGACATTCAAAATGCAAATCGTCAGCAGTAATTTTGCTTCAATTTTCAAGTTCTTCCGGTACAAGATTCCACTATAAGTACCGAGCAAGAACAAAGCCGCTAACATATCATTCCACCTTGGATGCTTCTCTGGTTTTATCAACAGATCATCAAGACTAGGGATCATGTAATCACGAGCAGGTAGATTGTCGTACCTTACCAACTTTCGTAGTGTATCAAACGACATCTCTACACTTATCCCATTAACCTCACCCGTCAACTTCATCTGCAATGGCCTATCGTATTTGTTGCATTTAAGGGTTGCCATCCATTCTTGAATCTCATCCATAAACAGATTCTTGTTGTCCTTATCATAACAACTGAGTGCCGCCTCCCATCCTAAGGCGCGGAATTGGGTAAACACATTAAACGGCCAAAATTCGACCTCTCTCACTTCCCTCTCGTAGATAAACGCAGCAGCCTTGTTTTTTAACTGGTTCATCTTGTCATGGAATAGTGTCGCCTGCCACTCATTCGGCTGCTCATCCAATGGACCCGATTCCCACCTTGGCTTGTCAGTCGGGTCCAACTCCATCATCTCTTCCTCCTCACTTTCACTCTCACTAACTCTACCCAAATATTGCCTCTTCTTTAGTTGTTCTTCCGGCTGTTTGCCTTTGCCTTTAGACGAAGAAGACGAACTAGCTCCCGCTCTTTCCTTTGTTCTTACCATTTTCCTACACACATTGCAAAACAAATAACACAACCAAACACAAAAAGTCAGCCCCTTTTCATCAACAATCCCCACACTTGCTTATTACTATGGTTGTAGATGCTAGTGAACAAAAATTTTATAAATTATTTTCTCAAAAATTGGGCATGGTGCCTCTACAATGTAGAGGATCTCAAAAGTTTACAACTTTGTCATCAATCCTACATCTACAATCAAAACAACGTTCAAGTAACAATTTTTCATGATAATATCTAAGAATAAGCAAGTGTGTATGAACAAATATCAAAAACAACCTTAATCTTCACAATGCATCATCAAAACATAACAAATAAACTTCCATACCTTTGTTTGAAGATGCTAGAACACAAGTGAAACAAGAACTTCAAAAACCCCCAAAATTTTCGAACCTAGGGCTTATGAATCGGACCAGACAACGTCGTTTTCTCACAAATCTCTTCGCAAAATCAACAAGTACGTGAAAAATTAGTCAAGATAGACCTAAATTTCACTTGATTTGACCAAGAATTGAAAGAGGTATGAAGATTTGAAGGTGGAAGAAGGTTGTGGGGTTATGGAGATTTTGTGGGTCTTGTGAAAGAGATAGGTAGAATGTTTGTGGTTAGGGAAAGAGGAGAGAATGAATGGCCAGGGATAGGTCACGTGGTTCCTTTATTATTATTATTTTTTTATGTAACTGCTGTTCACGGAATGAATCATTGAATCGCCAGGGCTACCGTAATTTACGGTACCCACCGTAAATTACGGTGAACCCTGGCAAACAACTTCTACTGTAACTCAGTAGGTTTCCACCGTAAGCCCCAAACAATTTTAGCCCCCACCGTAACTTACGGTGCCACCGTAATTTACCGGTGGCATCTGGGCATCTGAACTTCGCCAAAAATTGCAATTTTTTATAATTTTTTCTTTTTACTTTTTTCAGTTCTTTAATTTTTTTGTGTTTTAAAAACATGGAAAAATTACCCTACCCCCTCGAAAGTCATGTGTTGTCCTCAACACAATGCTAGAACTATTCGTAGCCCGAATGTCCCCACACTTGTTTCAAACACGGACTTCAAATGAATACGGTAATGTGCAAACTAAACAAAACAAGACAAAACAAAATGCTAACTATGTACACTACCAAACCTGGGCCTCTCATGGTTGTTCATCATCTACCGGGCGTAGGATGTAGCCCGCTTTGTCAAGCTCCAAGTTGTTGATGTCATTCCCTTCCAAGTACGGCTTTAACCGATCGCCATTCACTGTTTGTTGTTTGTTGGTTTGCTCATCTTGGATATCTACATCGCCAAACCTCCCAACTTGCCGAACGACATATGGGCCCATCCATTTGCTTTTAAGCTTGCCCGCGAACATCTTTAGCCTTGAATTGTACAACCAAACCTTTTGACCCACTTCAAAGGTTTTCTTCCTCAATTTTGCATAATGTACCTTTTTTAGCTTGTCTTTGTAAGCCGATGCACACTCGTACGCCTCATCTCTAATTTCTTTGATTTCACTCAATTGCAACTTCCTCATCTTCCCCGCTTCATCATAATCGCATTTACCGTCTTGATTGCCCAATGTGCCCGATGAGCTAACTCCATTGGCAAGTGACAACCCTTTCCATATACCATCCAGTAAGGTGTTGTGCCAATTGGAGTTTTGTAGGCCGTTCAGTATGCCCACAACGCATCATCCAACTTGCTCGACCAATCTTTCCTATCCGTACGAACCGTCTTCATGAGGATTTCTTTTATTTGGTTGTTGGACACTTCGACTTGTCCACTAGTTTGTGGATGGTAAGGTGTGGCAATCCGGTGATTCACACTATACCTCGTCAATAATTTCCCGAAATTAAAGTTCTTGAAATGCGAACCACCATCACTTATGATAACTCATGGAATACCAAAACGGGAAAAAAATATTGGATTGAACAAATTTACAAACAACCGAGTGGTCATTTGTTCTTGTTGCAATGGCTTCAATCAACTTAGAGACATAATCCACCGCCACCAAAATGTATAAAAACCCGTTGGAATTTGGGAAGGGACCCATAAAGTCAATGCCCCATACATCAAATATTTCCACAACCAAAATTGGTTGCAATGGCATCTCGTCCCTCTTTGAAATGCTTCCCATCCTTTGGCAATTTACACAATTTCTTGGAAACTCACACGCATCCTTGAAAATTGTGGGCCAATAAAACCCACACGAGAGAACCCGGTAGCCCGTTTTATGCCCATTAAAGTGACCTCCACAAGCGGATGAGTGGGCATGAGTCAAGATTTCCAACACCTCCATTTCGGGCACACACCTCTGAATAACTTGATCCGGCCCGATCTTGAAAAGATCTCGTTCATCCCAAATGTATTGCTTCACTTGGACCATAAATTGTTGTCTTCGCTTCTTGGTCCAATGATTTGGGATGGCACCCGTGGCTAAGTAGTTTACATAGTGAGCATACCACGCTGCAACAAAGGTGGAAACGGCTAATAATTGCTCATTGGGAAACCTTTCATTTATTTCACTCAAATCGTCAATCCCTTCCACCAGGATCCGAGACAAGTGATCTGCCACTACGTTCTCACTCCCCTTTTTGTCTCGGATCTCTAAATCAAACTCTTGTAATAACAACACCCACCGGATTAAATGAGGCTTTGCATCTTTCTTCTCCATCAAATATCGGACCGCACTATGATCCGAGTATACCACCACCTTGCTCCCCCAAATATACGAACGAAACTTATCCAAAGCATACACCACCGCTAGTAACTCCTTTTCGGTTGTGGTGTAATTCAGTTGCGCTTCGGATAAAGTCTTACTTGCATAGTAAATCACCACCGGCTTTTTATCAACTCGTTGACCCAAAACTGCACCAATCGTAGTGTCGCTTGCGTCACACATGATCTCGAATGGCTTGGACCAATCCGGCGGTTGCAAGATGGGAGCCTTGACCAAATGTTCCTTCAAAACAGTAAATGCTTGCAAACATTCGTCAGTAAAGTCAAATGGAACATCCTTTAATAACAAATTACATAAAGGTTTCATGATCACACTAAAACCTTTAATGAAACGTCTATAAAAACCCGCGTGTCCCAAAAATGACCTTACACCCTTAACGTTTTTCGGTGGTGGCAAAGATGAGATTACCCGTATTTTTGCCTTGTCCACCTCCATACCCCTTTCCGATATTACATGGCCTAACACAATGCCCTCTTGCACCATGAAATGACTTTTCTCCCAACTAAGCAGTAGATTTTTCTCAACACATCTTTTTAAAACTTTTTGTAATTCGTTGAGACACGATTCAAAACTAGTGCCGAAAATTGAAAAGTCATCCATAAACACTTCAAGCGATTCTCCAACCATATCTGAGAAGAAACTCCTCATACATCGTTGGAAAGTTGCCGGTGCATTGCACAAGCCAAATGGCATTCGCCGAAAGGCAAAGGTACCATATGGACAAGTGAAGGTGGTCTTGTGTTGGTCATCCGGGTGTATTGCTATTTGATTGTAACCCGAATACCCATCCAAAAAGCAGTAGTATTTTTGTCCCAACAATTTTTCAATGATTTGGTCAATAAAAGGTAGCGGGAAATGGTCCTTAGAAGTGGCAGTATTCAATTTGCGGTAGTCAATACATACACGCCACCCGGTGACCGGTCGGGTGGCAATTTGTTCACCATTTTCATCCTTGACTACTTGAATACCAGCCTTCTTAGGCACAACTTGGGTAGGACTTACCCAAGCACTATCCGAGATCAGATAGATAATTCCTGCATCTAACCATTTAATTACCTCTTTCTTTACTACCTCCCTTAGGTTCGGATTTAATCCCCGTTGAGCTTCTCTTGTCGGTTTTGCATCTTCGGTGGTGATTATCTTGTGCATGACGATTGATGGACTAATTCCTTTGAGATCGGCAATTGTCCACCCGATAGCTCCTTTGTTCGCTTTCAAAACTTCCAACAAGGCTTGTTCTTGAGCCATCTCTAAATTAGAGGCAATAATGACCGGTAGTGTGTCATTATCCCCTAGAAAAGCATACTTCAAATGGCTTGGCAAGTCTTTGAGTTCCAACTTTGGCGGTTGTTCTAGTGATGGTTTAGTACTCGGGCTTATTTCCACCGGTAAACCTTCGATTTGGTGAGTCCATGGCGGTCGACCCTCTTTCAACGCCATAGCATCTTGTTTCTCCTCTTCAACCCTTAGTGCACAAGCGTGTACCTATTCAGAAAAATCACAAAGACAAACATCCATACTATCCTCCTCGTACTCGTGCGGGTTGCATCCGTCGACTAAATCTGCCATGAAACACTCATCAACACCAACAGCATTAGCATTGTTAGAAAAAACATTTAAGCTCATTTTTCGATTCCCAAAAGTCATATCGACTGTACCAAATCTACAATCGATCACAGCATGCGCGGTGCTAAAAAATGGCCGACCCAAGATAACATTTTGTTGTTGTTTTGGGTTCACGGATGAGTAGTCCAAGACTAAAAAGTCAACCGGGTAGTAAAACTCGTCAATTTTCACAATCACATTTTGAACCATCCCCCGAGGTAGCTTATGAGACAAATCGGCTAAAACAACCGTTGTCTCTACCCTTGCTAATGGACCAAAGTCGTATTGGTCATATAAGCCCCCCGGTAAAATGCTCACCCCGGCTCCAAGATCTAGAAACGCCTTTGCCATTTGAAAATTACCAACTTGTATCTTAATTAATGGCGTACCCGGATCTTTGAGCTTAGGAGGAAGCTCCCCATTCAAAACCGCACTTACTTGCCCAGTCAAGTCTACCCGCTTAGGCATTTTCTTCTTTTGTTGCCTTTTCGGTGTGCATAACTCTTTTAAAAATTTAGCGTATGCGGGTACTTGTTTTATTGCATCAAGGAGTGGAAGGTTAATTTTAACTTGTTTAAACATGTCCCATAATTCTTCTTTTTGGGGACCTCTTGATGCAAAAAAAATTTCTTACCCGGGTCAAGTAAAGCCGATGGAAACAGGACTTGACTCGGTTCACCTTCATCTTTTTCATTCTTTTCATTTTCACCCAACCCCGGTTTTTTAACATTTGATTCTTTAGGTTTAACCGGTGAAACTTCATCATCGTCACTTTCATTACCCGTGACATCCTCAACTACCCCCTCAACCAAACCCGGTGACAAGTTGGCTTTAAATTCTTTGCCACTTCTCAACACACTAACATGACTTATATTAACATTGTTACCTCGTGACGAACCATGTGAAGGATTTACCTTGGTGTTGCTAGGAAGTTGACCTTTGTTCCTTTTCAACTCCGCCACATCGGTTGCCAATTGACCCATTTGGGTTGTTAGTGATTGAATGCTCTTGTCACGAACCTCATCCTTTTGCATCCGGACTTCATCGAGTTGATTTCGTTTTTACATGTCTTGTTGCATAGCCCGAAACATATCCATGGCTTCATTCCCGCTTGACGAATTTTGACCCGAACCACTTTGACCCGTTTGTTGAAATTGCCCTTGGTAGCCATAATTGTTTCCACCCCTATAGTTGCCTTGATTGTATTGTTGGCGAGGTGCAAAGTTACCTTGAGCTCCTTGAAAGTTTGGGTTAGCTTGGTTCGCCGCGTTCCCATGACGGAAATTAGGATGATTTCATAACCCGGGGTGGTATGTGTTGGAGTTCATATTGAAATTTCGACCACCCCCTTGAATTGCATTCACTTCTTCTACTTGCTCATCAACCACTCCCACTACACAAACTTCCGCCATGTGGCCTATTTCGTTGCAATTCGTGCACACGTTGTACACTTGATTTGTAGTTTGAACATTGCCACTCTCTACTCCATGTACTTGTGGCCTTTGTGTCACATGCCTTGCCCCTCTTGAAGATTGGGCCTTCCTCTTGGAATTCACCGCCATTTGTTCTAAAAATGCCCAATCAACATGTTCATAATTCGTACCGAATGTGCCATTAGTAATCGACATCAAATCACGTGCATCCTCCGAACTCAACCCCTCGTGAAACGCGTTCAACAACTCCCAAAGTTTGATCCCATGATGAGGGCAATTCCTTAGCATCATATTGAACCTTTCAAACCTCGCCTTACATCATTAGTCTTTTGAGAAGTGTAATATTCATCCAAGAAAATCTGTTGCATATCGGCCCATGTAAAAATTGATGCGAAAGGTAGAGTGTGAAACCATCTCTTTGCTTTGTCTTCCAAAGAGAATTGGAAGAGAACTAACTTGACATCATCCGAAGAGAAACCTTGACCTCCAATGGTATTGCAAGTAGAGTCGTACGTCTCCAAATGAAAATAAGGTTCTTCCGTTGCTAACCCCTTAAATTTTGGTAGACTTTGGAGGTCGGTTGTTCTAACTTCAAAAGTTCTTCCATCCGCCTGATGAGGAATCACTATCGTCGAAGGATTGTTAGTATAATACGCCGGAAGTGAGCTTCAATTCCCCGTACTACTTCCCGATGATGTCTTTGAGAGGCACCCAATGGTGCTCTTGGTTGACCCATTTGCCCTTGCATAGGCCCTTGAGGTGCAAATGGTGGTTGATATTGATATTGATGCATTGGCGGTTGTTGTTGAATCGGTCTTTGAAATTGCGGTTGTGTATTTTGTGGGCGCACTTGATGTAGCGGTGTAGGGCGTTGCAATTGTGGCCCTTGTGGTCTAATGTGTTGTATTCCAACCGGTAGTCTACCCATGTCTTGAAATTGTTGAATCGGTTGACTTTGTTGACCCGCTCCTCCTTGAGGTCCCAAATATCCTCCATCACCCCCATACTAAAAACCTTCCTCTTCATACCCTCTAAAATCTTCTTCATAACCATCATCGTATCCATCCCCTTGAATACCCGAAGATTGCCTAAAGGGAAGAGTTGAGTATTGAAAACCCGATTGGTTCGATGGTCTAAATGTAGAAGTAGCATGGACAATGGTTGAATTGGGTGTTATTGTATAAGTAGAGGATGATTGACCCGTAGTTGGGGGGAAGAAATGTGAAAATGGTGGAATTGTGGTAGAGGGGCTAAAGGTAAGAGTGGGTTCAACTTGAGTAGTAATTGGTTGCGTGGTATTGGTTGGTGTAACTGCATGTGGTGGAGTAGGTTCGGTAGTGGTATTAGGTACGGTGGTGTTTGGTGATGGTTGTGTGGAAGTAGGTATGAATGATGAGGTCGTTTGACCCGTTGTGGTATGTGTTGCTTGGGATTCTTGCATGATGTTTCTTGGTGTAATGGGTGAAGTGGGTGAACCAATAATTCTGTTTTCTCTTTACAAGACTCGGTTTTGCCTCAACGTTCTTTCAATCTCCGGATCAAACAATAGTGGTGAAAACTTGTGAGAGCCTCTAGTATGCATACATCTGTAGTACCTGCACACTAAACACACTAGCGTAAACCCGAAAATAACAAAGCAAAACTAGCAAACTGACACACGTTGCGCACTACTCCCCGACAACGGCGCCAAAATTTGACGTGCTGTCGTAGTACACGCAAATTTAATCCAAATTACAACTAATAGATAGTGGCAAATGGGTATCGAACACAGGGAGTTTGTGGAAAGTATGTCGATTATGTAGCTTTGCACTTTAACTAAAATTAAACTACAATTGCAGAAATTAAAAATCAAGAGTTGATTGTTTTGGTTTTTAGAACTAATATTAACTAATTAAATTGCAAATCAAAGATTGGTTTTGTAATCAGATTAGGAACAAGTGACCATATAGACATGGGTTGTGTTTGATTATCTGTTTGTGATGAAAGGGAACTAAGTACTCGGATTATAAATTGCGAGGTTGTTACCCGATGATCAATTGACAATTATCCAACACTAATCCCTCCCATGATATCTCGATAGCCAACGACACCAAGAACGTATGGTTTAGATTAACATCAAACAAAAATCAACAATTTACAAACAAACATTCAAACACCATAATAACTCAAACAAACATTCAAAGTTATTATTCTAAAAATTCAAGCACAAACATAGTGTTTCAAAAGCAAACCTTACATCTAGGATGATCCCCACGATTTTAGCCACGCATGACTTGGTACATCATCATCACACAAAGATTAATGTTCATATGAATCGAAAACACAAACCCAATGTTTAGAAATGTTTGGAACCAAGAAGAACTAGCCAAAATCGCCCCCAATATGCAGAGAAAACGTTCAATGATAAGATATGTGAAAAGACACATGAAAAACGGTTTTAATGAGGCAGTTACACTTTTGTCCGCAACCTCCACCGTCGGTACCTACCGTAAGTTACGGTGGACTTCAAAGTGATACGGGGGTTCTCTACTGTGTTACGGTGGAACAAGGCACATTCAGGGGCTACCGTAATTTACGGTACCCACCGTAAATTACGGTGGAGCCCTGAATTCTTTGTTTCTTTTCTTCTTTCCTTCCATACATGACCCGTTCCACTCCAGTCCTTCCACAGCAGCAATTTGTCCATTTTAAGCTCCAAATCGTACCTGAAACATAAGCAACTATAGTTATCTAATTCAAGATAATTACGCGATCAAGTGAGGGATAAACTCGTCTTTTAACATCATTAAGGGTTGTCCTATGGACCACCCGTCACTCGGTACTTCAACAAATGAACTTCCCCAATGCATGGAGGCTTTGGATTCATAACATTTTAGCCTCATCTCGTTCCTTAGTTTTGGTCATTGGCTCCCCTACGGAGGAATTCCAATGTTTTAGGGGAGTTAGGCAAGGGGATTGATGTGTGTAAAATGCAACATATAAATTACATCAAATGAGGCATAAAACTAACCCTTTTTAAGTACTAATGTTGGAAAAAGTGTATTTTTGTCTTCCTTTTGTATTTTCAGGATTAAATGAGCTCAAATTAACAAAAGAAGCAAAAAGACAGCTAAATCTAACATAAATACAAGAAAGGGAACAAAAGTGGACTGCCCGACCCCTCGACAGCATCCTCCCAAGCAAAACAAAGAAGGTAGAAGACTGAACACGCCCTGTGCTCAGCGAGCATGGGGCCGTGCCCAAGAGGCAGCAGAAAATACAAACCTGTAGAAGCTTCTATTGCTCACCACGGGGTCGTGCCCAGTGAACATGGGGGCGTGCCCAAAGTACTGCAGGCGCATTAATTGTAATTGCGAATTACAATTAATGAAGAGAGATAGTGTCAGACGGGCACGGGGCCGTGCTCAGCGGACACGGGGCCGTGCCCAGGCTTCTGTTCAGCCTATAAATAGGAGTGCTTGGAGCCATTGCAACTCATCCCTTGGCACACCACCTCTCTCACACTTCATCCACCACCCACCACCATCACAACATCATCATCCACCACCATCATCCATTGTCCATCATAGAGTGTGTGAGTCGTCTTGGGATCCAAGATTGATCGTAAGAGTTCTTGACAATCAAGGCCATGTTTGCCTAAGTCTCTTACATCACTTGGTGAAGACAAGTGTTTAGTATAACACTTTTTATTTTTAATCTTTTGCACTTCTTAATTGGTTTTGTATTAATGACTTTAATAACTAGTTGGTTATGATGAAGGTGATTCTTCCTTATCGTTTGTCCGTGGTGTCTTGGCATTATTTTACTGTCTATATAAAATAAAAGATTTTCACCATTCATATCTCCACGGTCTATATGGAGGTATATTGGCTACCTGGTCGGGGGTTAAGGGAACAGTTTGGTAAGGGTCTTGCCCTTGTTCAGCGTTTAGAGGTCCTGCAAGGGACCTGGGTCAAATTTAGTAGGACCTCCTTCAATACCCAAAGGTATTGGATGGCGGGGGTCCCAACTCTTTGATCCCCTCATAAGTTAACTACTATTAATACTATAACCCGGCTATTTAGGACTGTATCCCTTCTGACTCAGACTACTTAGTCGAGGGTAACGTCACCTCCAAAAAGAGGGGCCTACCATAATTTGCATTAATAACTTAATTAATTGTCTTTCAATAATCCGACCCTTTAGGATTATATCCTTGCTAACTCAAACTACTGGGTTGAGGGTGACGTCGCCTTCAAAAGAGGGGCCTACTACAATAACTAAGATAATCTCTTAAACAAGTGCAAAAGTGCGAAAATAATCAAAGGTTATACTAACACACGAGTTAGATCCAAGTGATTCATCTTGTCTATCTGTTTTTATTTTTATTTTATTTTTCAGCATTTAGTTAGTTTAATTTCCGTAGTTTAAAAATCTTTTTTCTAACATTTTGATTTGATTAGACGTTGAGGATAAACCGGTACTAAAAGCTCTTGTGTCCTTGGACGACCTCGGTATCTTACCAACACTATACTACGTCCACGATGGGTGCACTTGCCCATATGTGTGTTTAGTGTTAGTAAGTATCGTGTTTTATAAATTTAAAACTTGGCTAAAGTGTAAAAAAAGGGCTTAAAATATATACCTAAAACATATACACACTTACGCACATCAAGTTTTTGGCGTCGCTGCCGGGGACACAAGGATTTTAAGAAAGCTTAAAATCGACAGCCTAATCAGTTTTTCAAAACCTTTTCAAAACGCGCGCACATTTTTCTGCATTTTAGTTTAGTTTGCATTTACAGTAGCCTGAACACGGGCCCGTGCTCACTGAACACGCCCCCGTGCTGCACATTTTTAGATAAATATCCAGATACAGAGTCTGAACACGGGGCCGTGCTCGCCGAACACGCCCCCGTGTCCAACGAGACCAGTAACTTTAATTAAAACGCCCAGATACAGACCCTGAACACGGGGCCGTGTCCACTAAACACGGGGCCGTGTCCAGCTTCTGTTTCCGTCTTTGTTTTTGTTTTCTTGTCCCGAGACTCAGTTGTGGTCTATTGAGTGATTCTTATGGATCAATACTCAGGAGGCTACAACTACACCTATGAGGAGGATGATTATATGAGAGACTATTGCACTAATTGTGGTAACCCGCACTCGGTACAATATTGTAACTTATTTCAACCATCCAATTCATACAACTATTATGAGGAGCCCAGGTACGAGCCATCGACTTCATACACATCCTATGAAGACCAAAGGTATGAACCTTCTTCCACATACTCATATTTTGATGAACCAAGGTATGAACCCTCATACTCATACTTTGAGGACTCAAGATATGAGCCACCACCTTCATACACTTGTTATGAGGAATCATGGCGTGAACAACCCACCTCATATGAGTACTATGAAGAATAAAATTTCGACCCTTATCCATCATATGCTTAAAATGAAGGACAATGGTGTGAACCATCTACTTCATATGGGTACTATGAGGAACCAAGGATCGAACAACTGGATTCAAGCTTTGAGGATCCCGATCCTTACTCTATCACCGACATAGCCGATAGGATAATAGAAAACCTTAAATTTATCGAAAGATGCATAAAAGAATCTCGTGCAAGGGAAGAGGAGTCCCGCGCGAGAGAAGAATTAAAAAAGGAAGAAACGATAATTGAGGAATTAAAAATGGAAGAACAAATAAGTGAAAAACCGACACATGAGCTAAACAACGAAAAAGGTGAGGCCGATAACGTTAAAATTCAAGAAGAGTCTAATTTTGAAGAAATTAATCTCTTGTCACCTTCTTTTGAAAATCATTGTTTAGTAACCACTCATGCTAAGTTTTTAAAAGAGTTAAACACTAACACTAAAATTAAAGAAATGGTAAGTGTTAAGTTAACTAATGATCAAACTTCACTAATAAAAGAAGATCCTTTTGAAATTAACATTACACCGGTTCCATGTTTCTTTCAAAATTCATTTATTAGTAATGTCACCATTGATAAAGATCTTTGTGTTAACATAATGCCTAACTACATTTTTGAAAAATTAAGTATTAGTGATTTTTCTCCACTTCAAATACCCATTTTTCTATCTAATCGGAAAGTAATAAAATCAATCGGTGTGGTTGAGGATGTCTTGGTTCAAACAAATCAAATGGTTATTCCAACCGACTTTGTCATCCTCGATGACGCTCCTCTAGTCTTGGGAAAACCTTTTGTAAAAACTCATGAAGCTTTGAAAAACCGGAAATTTAACAATCTACCTCTTCAGTTAGGGGCATTCAAAAGGAGCATAGATCTTGAGCGTTCAATGAAATATCCTTTTGGCAATAATGACCCCCTAATTGAAGATAAAGATGAACCACCCGATACAAGTGAAGAAGTTGACCACTTTGTTGAAGAAGAGGTCGCCATAGAACAAACCTTTAAAGTTCTTGACCTAGATGAGCCACAAGATAAGGTGTCTCCTAAAGACCCGAAGAATACCCAAGGCAAGCATGCACGGACCTATTAACCTTGGTGAACCAGCTCGACCGATTCAACAACCTTGTTACCGGACCACTAAGGGTTGCCTTGACCACTCGACTTCGTTCGGTACATCAATGCACTATGGAATTCTACAGTACTTTCACCTTCACTTCAAGGTGTGACCCGTTTGACAATGAGGGGGTTGCATTTCGATGTGGTGGGACAAGGTACTCGATCTCTATGGCGCAATTTGGGGCAATAGTGGGACTGTATACGGAAGAAGATTCGGGAAATGAGGAAAACACCAGAGGATTGCGAGATCTGGATGAAAATGAGCGCCAAGCCGCATGGGCCCAAATTGGTGAAGGACACTACAACCCTAGTAGCACAAAGAGTACTAAGCTGAGGGATCCGCTTTATCGCTACATTCATAGGCTCCTCACTTACTCGCTTAGCCAAAGATATGACAGTAGCGGCGTTGTTGGGTTAAAAGATTTGGTAGTCCTTCACTGCATCCACAACCAAAGGGCCCTCTATGTTCCATATCTCCTGCTTCGAAACATGCATCTGAACCGGCTTGCTCGTGCACCAACCCCTATCTTCTTTGGGGGATGGGTGTACCGCCTCTTCAAGCACTTCACACGCATTCCTAGGTCTTTTGAAAGAAGCCCATGGTCGGGACGAGTTGATATACACATTTGTCGCGCCATGAACCTAATTTATGAGGCGGAAGACGGATCAGTGAGCTTTCAAAGGATGCAAGGCCATGCATGGAACCCACAGGAGGCCCTAGTCCTTCACGCTCCACCTCCCCACTACTAGTATCAACCCCATGGTGATCCGGGCCAATCCTCCTCCCAAGGAGGCGGTTTTCCTAACCTTCAAAGTTTACATGATCTTTTGCAGGAAAACCTCATGTGCACCAGGAACACCTACAACCTTGCCAACAACACATATCACCGAGTCGGAGCTATCGAGCGAAACATCAACGATATCCAAGACGACATCGGAAGCATCTGGGAGTATATGGCGGGTCATTGGGTAGGAGGTGATGACAGTGATGAAGATATG
Source organism: Helianthus annuus (assembly GCF_002127325.2). NCBI lineage: Eukaryota > Viridiplantae > Streptophyta > Magnoliopsida > Asterales > Asteraceae > Helianthus > Helianthus annuus. The sequence goes on from NC_035442.2 coordinate 34,454,749, forward strand.
GACTAGGAGGGTGAATAAGTAGCAGGAGCGGGTTGATGGTGAGCCCACAGGTTAAAGTCCCCTTTTATCTTTCAAAACAATTGACGGCCTGCGTGCCGAGTGTTAGACAATTTACTTTCCTTAACTTCTTTTTACTTTCTGCTTTATTTTTCTTTTACTTTATGGTTTGGATGATTAACTACGGTAATTTAGGACGATTGGTATTGCTTGGTGTGGTATTTAGTGATAAAACAGGTACAATTGAGGCTTAGAGTGCTAATCATTAAAGCCAGGACAGGAAAACCGGAGAAAGAACCCTGTTTTTCAGCCTAGCAGACAGCCCACACGGGGTCGTGTCCAGCCGACATGCCCCCGTGCCCACCTCCCAGATCTGCTATTTGTTTGCTTTTCTGCAGATTTTTGCTAAACACAGGGTCGTGCCTAGCCAACACGCCCCCGTGTCCATCTTCTGTAAGTTTTCATTACTGGCAGTTGAACACGGGGTCGTGTCCAACGGACACGGGGCCGTGTCTAGACTGCCAGTAACCTAAAATTTTGCTTTTAACACCATTTTGAACATTCAATCAACCTAAAAATTTATTTTTGGGACAAATTGAGGACAATGTGTAATTTAAGCGTGGGGGGATGCTAAAACCTTGAATTTTGCAAGTCCTAATAACAAGCCTTACACAAAACTCTATTAGAACCGCTAATCACCCCAATTTTTTTTTCAAAAATTTTCATTTTTTCTACTTGTCTAAGTTTAAGTTGGGAATTCTAAGACTAACAAGGTTATATTTTTATAAGTTTACAACCGATAGCGTCGTGATAAAAAGAACCAACATAAGAAAATTATGAAATGGCATGACAAGCTTAGTTAAAATTTGATTATATATACTTGATCACATAAAAACCCATTCCCACAAAAGTGAGTTTTGAGCCTTTATTGAGCATACAAATATACATCTTTACGTTAAATGCTCATTTTTCGTTTCTTGTGTGAATAGCCGCTTGGTTCTTACGACTCTAGAACTTGCCACGACAATTCATTCCCGGTCCTTACCAACTTAAACCCAAGTAAGTAAATGATGGAGGCATTAGGACTAACCCTTTTTCTTTCTACACCATTATTTTTATTTTTCTTTTCACCTACCTAAAAATTCCCCCTAGTTAACCCCTTTGAGCCTAAACCTTTTCATTTCTTAACCCAAAACCCTTTTTACCCACCAAAAACCGTTTTTATTTTTACCCTTTTATTTTAGTAACAAGCTCGGTTTTCGTGTGACTAAAAAAAATTTACAATGAAGTTTGAAATAAACAAACAAAGCTCCTCAAACAAAAGCTTGTTTCAATAAATACTTCATTGAAAATAGAAAGTCACAAAAACAAAATGTTTTACAAAAACCGACGCTTTTTACGCTTTTCGCCCTTTTCTACTAACCACTAACCCAACCACCCACCTTTAGCCCATGCCTAACCCTTCACCCAAAAAGCCCTCTTGATATTTACAAAGGTATAAAGTTAAAAAGGAGCAGGATTGATTGCTTGGCAAGCTTATGGTAGGAATAAGTTCCATGCCGCTCTCGAGTGATTCACTAAAAATACACCTTCGGCCGAGTGTGAGGGATTTCTCCCGTGAGGTATGTGAACTTGTATATAAATGGAATTTTAGAAAGGTATGTTATCCCTTAATAAATAATTTACCTTATGAAAAGTTTTTAATAAATCATGACGAATAGGATTGTAAATAAATAAAAATAAAACCTAAACAATCTTGGAAAATCCCGACACTCTATGACAAGCCCAAAACCTTCCCTCCTACCAATTCCATTTAGGAGTGTAAGCCACATATTAAAGAGTTTTGCTTGAGGACAAGCTAAGATTCAAGTGTGGGGATATTTGATGTGTGTAAAATGCAACATATAAATTACATCAAATGAGGCATAAAACTAACCCTTTTTAAGTACTAATGTTGGAAAAAGTGTATTTTTGTCTTCCTTTTGTATTTTCAGGATTAAATGAGCTCAAATTAACAAAAGAAGCAAAAAGACAGCTAAATCTAACATAAATACAAGAAAGGGAACAAAAATGGACTGCCCGACCCCTCGACAACATCCTCCCAAGCAAAACAAAGAAGGCAGAAGACTGAACACGCCCCGTGCTCAGCGAGCACGGGGCCGTGCCCAAGAAGCAGCAGAAAATACAAACCTGTAGAAGCTTCTATTGCTCACCACGGGGCCGTGCCCAGTGAACACGGGGGCGTGCCCAAAGTACTGCAGGCGCATTAATTGTAATTGTGAATTACAATTAATGAAGAGAGATAGTGTCAGACGGGCACGGGGCCGTGCTCAGCGGACACGGGGTCGTGCCCAGGCTTCTGTTCAGCCTATAAATTGGAGTGCTTGGAGCCATTGCAACTCATCCCTTGGCACACCACCTCTCTCACACTTCATCCACCACCCACCACCATCACAACACCATCATCCACCACCATCATCCATTGTCCATCATAGAGTGTGTGAGTCGTCTCGGGATCCAAGATTGATCGTAAGAGTTCTTGAAAATCAAGGCCATGTTTGCCTAAGTCTCTTACATCACTTGGTGAAGACAAGTGTTTAGTATAATACTTTTTATTTTTAATCTTTTGCACTTCTTAATTGGTTTTGTATTAATGACTTTAATAACTAGTTGCTTTTGTTGAAGGTGATTCTTCCTTATCGTTTGTCCGTGGTGTCTTGGCATTATTTTACTGTCTAATAAAAGATTTTCACCATTCATATCTCCACGGTCTATATGGAGGTATGTTGGCTACCTGGTCGGGGGTTAAGGGAACGGTTTGGTAAGGGTCTTGCCCTTGTTCAGCGTTTAGAGGTCCTGCAAGACACCTGGGTCAAATTTAGTAGGACCTCCTTCAATACCCAAAGGTATTGGATGGCGGGGGTCCAAACTCTTTGATCTCCTCATAAGTTAACTACTATTAATACTATAACCCGACTATTTAGGACTGTATCCCTGCTGACTCAGACTACTTAGTCGAGGGTAACGTCACCTCCAAAAGAGGGGCCTACCATAATTTGCATTAATAACTTAATTAATTATCTTTCAATAATCCGACCCTTTAGGATTGTATCCTTGCTGACTCAAACTACTGGGTTGAGGGTAACGTCGCCTTCAAAAGAGGGGCCTACTACAATAACTAAGATAATCTCTTAAACAAGTGCAAAAGTGCGAAAATAATCAAAGGTTATACTAACACACGAGTCGGATCCAAGTGATTCATCTTGTCTATCTGTTTTTATTTTTATTTTATTTTTCAGCATTTAGTTAGTTTAAAAATCTTTTTTCTAACATTTTGATTTGATTAGACGTTGAGGATAAACCGGTACTAAAAGCTCTTGTGTCCTTGGACGACCTCGGTATCTTACCAACACTATACTACGTCCACGATGGGTGCACTTGCCCATATGTGTGTTTAGTGTTAGCAAATATCGTGTTTTATAAATTTAAAACTTTGCTAAAGTGTAAAAAAGGGCTTAAAATATATACCTAAAACATATACACACTTACGCACATCAGGATCCACTCTCGCCCTTTATCTTCATCCTTGCCATGGAGGCTCTTTCAAGCTTTTTGATCAGTACAACTTCGGCGGGCATTCTAAAGGGGGTATCTCTTCCGAACAACAGTCCAAAGGTCTCACATCTTATCTTTGCGGATGATGTAATGCTTTTGGGTGTGTGGGAGGAAGAAAATGTCCTAAACATTAGGCGGCTTATGAGATGTTTTTTCTCTAGTCTCTGGACTAAAAATTAACCTCCATAAGTCTTGCCTTTACCATGTGGGTATCACACCAAAGGAGTGCAACCACATGTCAAATCTACTAGGGTGCAAGTCCGGCTCATTACCTTTCACGTATCTCAGCCTAATGGTAGGTGGGAACATGAACCGGTATAACAATTAGGCTCCGATCATCAAATCTTTTGAAGCTAGATTATCTTTGTGGAAGGCCAACACGCTCTCCATTGGAGGTAGAACAACGCTCATAAAATCGGTACTAGATTCTCTCCCATTATATTACTTTTCGCTTTACCAAGCACCTCGGTCTATGATCAACAAGTAAGAAATGATAAGGAGGAAATTCTTATGGGGGATACGGATGCAAGAAGTAGAATGCATTGGGTCCGTTGGGACCACGTGACAAAACCGGTAAAGTATGGGGGACTCGGCTTGGGCTCTTTAGATAACATGAATTGCAGTCTTTTGGCGAAATGGGCATGGAGGTATAAAACGAAAAACAAATAGACTGTGGAGATTGATCATCAATTGTCTTCATTTCAATCCAAAACATGGTAATTTCCTTCCATCTAAGAAAGGGCTCTCGGGGAATATGGAACAACATAATCAAAAAAGAATCAGCTCTTTGGGATAAAGATATTCACCTCAGCCACCACATCAAATGCAAACTGGGGAACGGAGTCGACATTCAGTTCTGGACCGATGTCTGGGTTATCGAAACACCGCTGAAGATCAAATTTCCATCATTATACTCGCTGGAAAAATTCAAAGGATGTAATGTTCGAGATAGAGTTCAAAGAACGAATAGTAAAAATGCAATCACAACGACGTGGCGCTGGTACCGGGAGCCTTCTTCGCAGCAGGAAACAGACGAACTCACAGAACTTACAAGCATTATCTCACAATCGACGTTAACCGATTCCAGAGATAAATGGGTATGGGCATCAGACCCTTCAGGGGCCTTCTCGGTAAAATCTGTTAAAGAACTCCTAAACAGAGATCTACAGCATTCAGAAGCATCTTTGGGTGGAGACTGAACTTGGATTCCTCGCAAAGTAAACATCATTGGGTGGAGACTGAACTTGGATCGACTTCCTACACGAGCCGCTCTAGCCTGAAGAAACATCATCATGGAATCCACACCTTGTCCTCTCTGTGCTGAAAATGAAGAAACAGTTGACCATATCTTCTCGTCATGTTTGGTCAGCGCTGTAGTATGGCAAATGGTGTCAGGGTAGCTAAAAATCTCACCCGTATTTGCTTTCACGGCTGCAGACCTGCTCCAAGCCCACCATCACGTTACCGGGCCAGCTGCAAGGAGAAAATTGGTTCACGCCATCATTCTAATCGGCTACTAGAATATTTGGAAACTACGCAACGAAGTAATCTTCAACAATAAACGGGTGGACATCTCTACACTCTTGACTGAAATCAAAACCAAAACTTCCTATGGATAAAAAATAGAGCAAAAATGCACTCTTTAGATTGGTCGGATTGGTGTAGTTTCAACGTATTGTAATGTTTTGTTTCCTCCTTTGTTCTTTCTAGCTTCTTGCTAGTGTGTTTCTAATAAAATCAGCCGTTAAAAAAAAGAAAAAAATCTATGACGATAGTTCGTTCTTCGGTTGTTGGTCAATTTCACTCTCTTCTTCGATTTAATCTATTTTTTCTGCAGTTCTTCGTATTGGATAATTTAGCTGAATTCAATTTTTATTATATTTAATACTTTAATTCCTCAGCTCCCTAATCGTGAAAGGCTGGAAAAAAAGTGATTATAAAAACCATTTGTTTTTGTTATGTTAAATTTTAATTAAGGGGTGGGGGTGGTCACTAGTGATAGAATTCTATCACTCACAAGCACCCAATCAAGTTCTGCCATGTCATTAACCATTTTTCAATCACTCACAACCTTTTTTGGTGGCAATGGTCATCACTCACCACCACACCCAACAATTTCCCACCAACCAACAATTACCCTCACAAAACAAAACAATAACGCCGTGAAGAAAATAACGAAAATTGAATCCGTGGTGCTATAACGCGTTGGACTTTTAGGTGGCGGTGGGAATTGTTTCCGTATCACGGGTTGAAAATGGCCATCACGGTCCTATAACTGACCGCCCCGCCTGGCTTAAGGGTGTGGCTAAATGCACATCCATTTTTACTGTTTATACCTTCCTTTCCAAAAATATTATTTTTATAATTTTTTAAATTCCACCCTTTACCTTTTATATATTATTGTTTTGTTCAATTGTTTACGGCTTCTTTTTATTATGAAAACATTTCAAATTACTTTATCAACCAAAACAAAATATTATATTATATTATATTATACTACATATACATTTAGAAGATGGGGGGAATAGTGCCAGGCAGCTGCCTGACACTCCTCCATTGGACCAACTTTTTATTAATTTAATTTTATTCACAGTTTAAAATTATGATTTCGTCCTTCGTTTAAAAATATGTTTTTGTCCCCAACTCAAAAATAAAATATATAATTTTGCCCCTACCTCAAAATTACGCTTTTGCCCTCGGTTCAAAAACCCATTTTTAATTTTGTTCTCAGTTTAAAATTACGGTTTTGCCCCCAGTTAAAAATCAAACTTTGGTTTTCCCTCTATCTTAAAATTACGATTCTGCCCTCAGCTCAAAATTACTTTTTTTTTTCCCACAATTCAAAATAAAATTATGATCCCCCCAAGCTCAAAATTATGATTTTGCTCTCATTTTAAAATTATGATTTCGTATTCAGCTCAAAATATAATTACAATTTTGCCCTCTATACAGACATATATGTTATGAGAGAGAAATATTTGGTTTATTGCCCCGCAACACGGGCGGGGCAAAAACTAGTTACAAACAAATAGCAAGGGCAACAAGTTGCGCCGTCACACTCTAATTGCAAAACTTATCCTACTGAAATCGAAGCGACTCTAAATTACTATTCACGACCCACTGAACCCAATGGATTCAACGGCCTCCGGGTCTAATATTTGATACAGATTTCCGTTAACTTTGTTTTCAATCAAAGAGGACTGGAACCAGAATATTAAATAATATTGGGGAAAAAAACAAACTTTTTTTTTCAAAATCTAAAACAGATTACACTGTTTTTTTAATGGCAAGGAATGATTTGTTAACCACCGTGACACTCGATACTGTGGCCAAGGTCGACTACTCGACCACCGCTAGACCCTTGGCTCTCCCAGATGCGCGGAAACCCAACCTCCACCCGCCCGAAGGCATGACAGTGGAATAATCAGTAAAACCTCGTCTCCCATTTAAGACAAACCGGCGCCACCCGTATTCGCCGTTCACCTGGATGACGTAGAAAATAATAGGAAGAATGATAGTCGAATCTGAGTCACAAGAAATATCAAGATTTTCCTCAATCACTCTACCAGTACCTCATTTACAACAAATTCCATTCTTATTGTTTAATAATGGAGATGAAAAGCCATTTTTAGTTATGTTTTCCTATAGGCTATATTTGGAAAGCTATTGGCATTAAATGATTTTTGGGCATCAATGATTTTAAAATTGCAATTCTTGAACAATCGAAGAACGAGGAATATGGCAAATATCAAAATCGGTAGGGCAAATAGAAGCTAGTAATAAATAGGGGTGATTATTTGGTTGGATCCAAACTAAACTAGCTAGAACCGGAACAATAAAAGTGCATAATATTTCTAGGTAGAACTTAAAAGTTCTTCAAATGAGAAAAACTATATCTATCTATACATATAATAAAGTAAATTCATTAGAGGACACGTGGCTCTCAAAGAGGCATCCCTCAATTTTTTTCCCTCCAAGTTAATCCCCGTGTGTTTTTTTAAATCCCAACCCGTTTTTTAGCCCGACCCGTTTCCATATTTCTCAATTCCTTAATCTACATACCTATTTTCCTTTCATCTTCGTTTTAATATCTCATCCTCTCACATACGGCTATCATTCCAATCATTGCAATCATCAATATTAAACTGGTATATCTATATGATTCTTATTCTATATCATTTATTCAGGTCATCCAATCTTTTTATTTGATGTTTTGGATCATTGGTTTTGGGTTGATCAGTAGGGAGGACATAGCAGAGCGACGGTCGTAAACGATTTAGCATAGATCTGAGCTGTTATACTTAGGGTTAGGGTTTCACGCCGGCCTCTGAACTAACCACACAAATCAAGCAAATCACACAGCGACAGTAACACTTTTCACAGGTATATTCTTCCTGCTGATCTACACTTGTAAATTATTGATCGTCCGTACACGTACGCTTCCTTTTATTCAATTTCATCTGTCAATTATACGAATATTCAATTGTTCGATAGTTTTGTATAGAGAAAAACGAAAGCTGTTGCTGCATATTTGCTTGCTTTGTTGGGAGCCTACATGTTTTGTTTATCCGTATAAAGTGCAATGTTTATTACTAGATTTTGATCATTGTTTGCCATAGTTATATTATGTTTTGTTTATGAGCATTTAAGCATTTGTAAATTTTGATAACTAGTATATTTATAGATGAATAAACTGGTAATAAAGAAGAGAAATTACTTTGGATTCAAGCTACTTTTGTTGGTAGTTTTTATGCTTACTACTATTATATATGCATATAAATAAGATGTATAACATATATTCCTTGAATTTGGAAATCATATATTCTATTTGCATTCTTACAGGAAGCAACAATAGTGGATTAGATTGTTTGACCACCCGTAGTGGTGTGGATTTGGGGCTTTTTTTGCCCGAAAACGCCAAAGCACGCCCCGGTCATGGCCCCCTTGGGCATGGGTTTATTTTTTTTTGTCCCAGGCGTTTTAAAAACAACGCCAAATCACATGTAACCCTCTTCTTCTTTAGCCAATCAATTTTTTTCAAGGTTTTTTTTTATTTATTTAATTCTTTACACCGCTTTTAACATAATGCCCACATCCCCACTACACCCATTTTAGAAAAACGCCCCTTTGCTGACTAGGACGACACGTGGCGGACAACGCCCAAGGGTGGGTCATTATTCACCCCAACCACAACGCATGATCTTAGCATTACTCGTGCAGAAAATTATGTACAAAAGGTTCATATTATTTGGCAAAAGATGCCATTAATAAAGCTAAGCATTTGATGAGAAACCTCAATTAGAGCCAATGCATCTCATAGAGTAAATTCTTTTGAGAAAAGAGTAATGAATTTCAGATAAAAATTATCTTTGATCAAAAGCTTCAAGTTTTAGACAAAACAATGATTACGTTAATGGTGGTTGTGAGCAGTGGCGGATCCAGGATTTTTTTCCTATGGGTTCACTTTTTTCGGTAATAACATTTCCCACAACCAAATGCTAGAATTTTTGGGTTGGATTAGGTCAGGTCGGGAAACGTAAGAACCGTTCTCATTAGCCATATTGACTTTTGACTTTTGAGATCAAATGACTCACACATAACTTCAAAATTCAGCCACATTCTTTGAAGCTTTCAAAAGAGAAAGGCTAACAACTATACAAAAGAAGGGCTGGAGTGTGGACGGCAGTAAGCATGCGATGTTGTGTAAGGTTAGTTTAACCCTAAATGGGAACAAAAAAAAATAATGTTAGTTTAACCCTAAATGGGAACAAAAAATTGGGACTGATGCGAGACTCGAACTTGGAATGTCAGGGTTACAAACAGCAAGTTTAACCAGTGGACCACTAAACATTCATGCTTCTGGGTTCACCCATAATTTATTTATGGGTTCCTTTTCAGTTTTCTATATACGTTTTCACTAAGACTTACAAACCGAATGGGTTCCTGGGAACCCGGTATTTGAACGTAGATCCGCCCCTGGTTGTGAGGAAACTTAATGGCACATGATTAGCTGTCATATCAAGCATATATGGCCTTCACTTATGAATCCGTACTTCCCAAATTGTAGTTAGAGACATTCCATAGTTTTGTTTAATTTTCGAATTTGCAAAGATAGGTGAAACCATAATTGGTTACTGATATGTTTGGATTTCACTATTGTAATATGTTTATTTTGTTTTATAATAATATAATAATAAACAGTTCATGTAGCACAATTCGCTGATCCATCTAGCACACTCTAGAGATGGTCAAACAGTTATTTACTTATGGAGATGTCGATATGAGGAGTGTTTACTTAGGAAACAGGTCAAATGGGTTGAATGTCATGCAAAGCATTGATATTTTTAATGCATCAAACTTCCTTCATTGTTTTCATTCAAAACTTAGACGATTTTTGTATAATATTGTTTTGCTCATCGTTGATTTAAATTTGGGATAGTCTCCTTTTTTTTGGGATATTTTTTATACTATTTTTTTATGGTTTCAATATGTTTTAAAGATAACTGTCAGTAAGATCTGTTGCATTTTGATCATAGTTACTTAATCATTATTTTTATTACATTTTTTCGCATATTTCTCTTTTTCAGTGAACGGGTCAAGGGATCGATTTGTTTTAATCACAACAATTGAATGGCTTAGGCAGATGAGTTGTTGGAAATACTGTGGTTGATAATATTTTAAAAAGGTCTTAAAAGGCAAATCTTATCGTCTACAATATTGTCGGGTTACGATTATGAATAGATCCTAAGTTGATATTAAGAAATATTGATATGATGTATGCAAGGCGAAATAATCGTGAGAATTTTGCTACAGTTCCTCTATGGACATTTGGCCAATTAAATGAGGTCAGAGTATTTAGCAAAACTTCTATTTGAGTTATACCTTACTGACATTTAGTCTATATTTTTTTCCATTAGGTGTAATGGTAATATTTTCATTGAATTTAGATTAAATTTAAAGAAATTTCAAGTATTTTCATTTGTTAAACCGTGTGTACACGCGGGCTATAACCTAGTATTAAGAATAAAAAAAATAAAGAATACAAAGGTAATTTAAACAAATCATTTAATGAGTCTATTATTTAATTATGTTATTAAAATGGGAAAGCCCATTTTACCCGTTTTGGATTATCCTTACACGGGCCCAATTACGAGTAAGCCCAAATGGTAATGTTATCTTGCCCATTAAGGTTTCTTTCCTTTGGGAAAAAGCGGGAAAACTACTAGCAGTGAGGACAGGCCTCATTTAATGTTTGACAAGAATAGGATCTCGGCTGAAAGAGTGTACTTCTCCGGCTGGAGCATTAAATAAGACGGTCATCTTGTTGTTGGGGGTCAAACACGTGTCTGAATCCGTTAGATCATATGTGTAAAATATCTAGTGCATAAGATAAGGACCGGCTGTTATATAAGAGCAATGGGGAGAAGGCAGGGAGGTATGTTCTCAAAAATAACCATCTCATTTACTTCACCCTCATTTACTGCTCCCACATTTATTTCCGACCAACATTCCTATTTATTACAGACATGCATTCTATTCGTTTGATTCACACCCACGAGGAAAGATTCCGGTGACACACTCATCGGAATAAGCTCCTCTGCCTTTCCGGCAAGTTTACTTACTCTCACGCCGGAGCTTGGTCACGGATCCCCCCTCCGGGGTCCCCCGTGGCGAGGCTAACGGTTTATTCTTTTGTAGTAGCTAAGGTGAAGGCTCTTGACGTCAACGAAGATCCATCTAACATAAGCCGGGATTTGGGTATTCGACATTGGCGCCATCCGTGGGACATCAGCCTGTCCGGTGTTCCCACATTAAACTCGGACGTTAAGAGTAGCTTATCTCACCAACAACAAAATGGCAACCCCACCCAGCTCACGTGTCACCCAGACGGCACAAAACGATCTGGATAGGGTTACTGTAGAAGACATAACCCATGAAGAAGACAACGAGAATCAGGTGGAAAACCCAGAAAGAACGGAGCATATCACCCCGGATTTTGTGGCCATGCACAGAGAAAAGTTAACAAAGTGTCTTGAAGATTTAAAGAGGCAAGAAAAGCTTGACAGCCTCAGGGCTAGGCTTTCTTTCGACACACCCTCCAACCAAGAAGGAACAGGCCTCCAAGACAAGAATAACAACGGTGATCCACTGGAAACCTTCATAACTGCCCTCAGGCAAATATCCTCAGAAGAAAGGGAGGGCCTTATCACAGGAAAGAAGTTGAAAGAGAAGGGGAAGGAAAAGGATAACCAAAGTGATGGTGACCTAGATCAACCCTATCTACCACAGGACTTAGCTGAGGTCTCAAAGTTCACACGAAGGATTGCAGAAGCACCGATGCCCCCCAAAACGAAGTTACCCCCAAACTTTGACCGCTATGACGGGACAAGAGACCCTGAGGATCATCTTCATGCCTTCAGGGGAGCGGGCAACTTGGACGATGGTCCATGCCTGTATGGTGCCACATGTTTGTACAAACTCTGACGGAAGGAGCCCGACTTTGGTTTGACAGCCTCCCTCCTGGGGGAATCGATAGTTATGAAGAGTTAAGCGAGAAGTTCCTCAGGAACTTTGGTCAGCAGAGGAAAGTGGTCAAGAATCCAAATGAGATCCTCCACATAAGGCAGAGGGACAGTGAGCGAATAGATCAGTATATGGAGAGGTTCATCAAGGAGAGCATGAACATCAAAGATGTCCCGGAGGTCATGAAGATCAGCAGTTTCATAAACGGGCTGAAGCATGCACAGCTGTGTGAGAAACTGGGTGAGGAATTCCCCCACTCATTCGACAACCTCATGGACAGGGTCAGAGCATTCGTCAGGGGGAAAGACACAGTCAGCAAACCCAAGGAGACGAACGTCACACCTCGGAGGATCACCCCGGCTACAAAGCCTCCTAACAAAGGTACATCTTACTCCAGGAAACCCACTTTTGATAGAATGATGCATGACAGAATAAGGCCATCATACTCCCCATATAGACCCCGGGGAAGAGGTCCCCCTCCTTACTCAGATAGTTTCACCCCTCTCACCAAGACCCCAATTGAGATATTGGCCACTGAAAGGGTAAAGAACTCCTTCCCGAGACCCCCACCCATAAAACCCGGGCCAAAGGCACAACCAAACGAATACTGCGATTTTCACAAAGGTTTTGGCCACAAAACCGATGACTGCATGTATCTGAAGAGAGAGATAGAAACCGCAGTAAAAACGGGAAGGCTGGCCCATTTGGTTAAAGAAATTAAAGAAGAAGCGGGGACCGCAAGGGAAGAGATGTAAGGGAGCCTGGGAGGGCAGATGTTGATATGATTAGAAGGAGGAATGAATTCGATACCACCCGGAGTGTAAAAGCCAGGATCCTGGGCTCCCCAGACTGCATGAAAGCTCCCATCCTTATGCCACACTTGGAAGAAAATGAAGTGCAACGACTTCCCCTAAACATCTCGGCCATAATAGCTGGCCACAAGGTGTCTTGAATACATGTGGACGGAGGGTCCGGTGTCGAAGTGATATACGAGCATTGCTTCCTTAAATTCGACAGAGATGTAAGAGATCGGCTCGAAGAAGACTCTATCCCCTTAGTGGGATTCAACAACAGTGTATCACACCCCGTGGGAAAAATCAGGCTCCCATTCACAGTTGGGGTAGGGGATCGGGTCCGAACAATAAACCTGAACTTCACAGTGGTCCGGGCACCCTCAAAGTACAACGCAATCTTAGGAAGACCTGGAATCGGGGACTTACAAGCACAGGCATCCACCCCCCACGGAGCTTAGTGTTTCAAACACCGAAGGGTTTAGCCTGGGTTAAGTCCGCTTATGAAGTAATTTCTTCCGTATCCGAAGGAAAGGCATCTGAGGAGCCCCGAAAGGAAGGAGTAGAAGAGTGGGTCCTTTGCGACAGGTTCCCAGAACAAACGATCAAAGTAGTGTAGGATCAGTATGACCTCTGAAATGAGTCAATCTGAGCTAGTGCCTGCCATATATGTCGCGGAAATACATATAGGACATGAAACAAAGCAAAACAATGGTAGAAAGGAGTAGAAACAGACGAGATACACTTTAAACACTCTTTCATATTTATTTATCAGCAATTGTACGGACAACACTTCGACTGTCACACCCCAATTTTCCACGTGTCACCGGTGGGCCCGGTGGGGAGTATAGTGATGTAGTTGGCATCATCATAGACAAACAACACAATATATAAATGCACAGCGGAAGCAAAAGATAAATATATTACATTCCGAATATAAGTAATGTCAAAGTATTACAACGGAAGGTAAAGGATCCACAGGCGGATCAATAAAAGAAAACTGTTCAATAGGCTTTAGGCATCTAGAACTTGCAAGATTCCCTAGTGACGCCCCGAGCTCCCAGCCAATTACGCATAGTACCTGCCACTCAACCTTTTGGAAAATACGTCAGTTTACACTGGTAAATACAATTAACTGACTCATTTTGGAAAAAGAGTTTGAAAAGTGATTCGTGTGCAAACGGCACAAAACATCTTGACACATTGATTAAAATGCACAGAGGCAAATTAATCTTTATACTTGGGACAATTTTATTAATAAAAATCTTGTATCCGATTTACATGGTTGTCCAACATTTAGGGCCGGTGATTATACAATACAAGCCGGACAAGATTAATCGACACACCACAAATATAATCTCACAAGAAGATACTCTCACGAGTGAGTATACGTTATACATATGCAACAGGAGGTGTTTTGCCTACACCTTGTGCTTACGTCGTGGCCATTCACTTTTTAAAATGAGCCAAGGATATCCAGGACACGGTCATTAACCCCCAATGTTATTTGTTATCAATCAACACAGATTAAAACGGGATTATGCAATTTAATCATCTCCGATTAAACAGTTTCTACACCCGACCAAGCGGTATTTTTATAATACCGTATCCCAAGCCCGTATAAGGGAAAATAAGTTAAAAGTATTTACCTGAGCTAGCTCCTGTCTTAAATAGCAAGAATAATAACTCAGCCGTATTCCTAAGTAAGCGTAGGTACAATTTACCGGAAAGCTCTAGTCTGGAACGATGGTATAAATAACCAATTAGACTGCTAACGGGTCTTTAATTAAGCCTAAGCTTAGACCGGTTAGTCTTAAAGAAATATACGGTTAAGACGCATGATTAAGCGAAAGACCGGATAGAATGTGATTTAGACCCGACAAGTTTGAATACTTGTATAATGTGGGTATACTAAATACATTCTGGATTTTGAGATAAAAATGATAACGTTTGACCCGTTTCGGTCAATTTACGCAAACTAGTTACGTAAACCGAACCGAACGCAAAAAGGGCGTTACGGGTAACCAAAAGAGTCATATGCAAGTTCCCTGAGATAATATGCTTTAAATATGATATAATATCAGCAAGTTATGTCCTATTATGCCCCGAATGTATTTAAACTCAATTTACGCCTCATAAGGGCATTTTGGTCATTTAAAAGATTATGAAAGAGTCAATTTGGTAATCTGAGTTACAGGTCTGATTTATACAGTAAATATACTTAATTTTCCATATTATAACAGTAGGGTATGACCCGTAGACAAAACTTATCATTTAAAATCAAACTATGCACCGTAGGGGTATTTTAGTAATTTCACAACGGCTAAAAACGACAAAACTGGAAATCTGAGTTCAAAATCTTATACTTACTGTTATTATATGAAAATATGCTAAATACATCAGTAGGTATGAGTCTTATATGTTTAATATGAGTACAACGCTTACAATGCGCTAAAAACGCTAAAAATGCGATTTAGAGCCGTTTCCGGGTTTTTAAAAGAAAGCTGAGATTTTTATATTTCCAGAATGCCCAAAATAATTTATTTAACAAATAAAATCAGTAGAAAAAGGTTTGGGGTCAAAAGAATGTATAAAACTTATTTTATGGCTTAAACGGTCAAAACCGGCATTAACCGAATCGACTTAGCGACGTATGATCCGATCAGCCAAAAATTAAATAAAAATCTTCAAAAATCCCAGAATATTATATAACATCAGTGGGTAAAAAGTTTTATATCGAAAAGTGTCCTGAAATAGGTTATACGCTAAATGCGCCGTTTATTTAACATAAAGATATAGTTTTACGCTATCGGCCATAACTCAAAATCTGGACCACCAACTGATCTCAAATTTTCGGTGCAAGTTTATAAATTAATAATAAAGATTTCTACTCTTTTACTTTTCCAAAAATCACGTTTTATATCACAAAGGGCAAAATAGTCAACTTTTAAGCATAATCGGAAACACGCATATGAATCGGTTAAGCATAGACTCAAGATGTAAAAATTCCAGAAAGTTATACATAAATAAAAATGGTCAAAAATACACTCTAATACAGATCTCAAACATGCATGCACGGATCCGAATCGATAGTCTACGAAAAAGTCGTTTTATAAGACTTTCGGTTCCGATCCGAGTTTATACTAAAGATTGTCGAGTTGATTATGATAAAACACATTCTTATATTTACTATAAGTTGTTTTTGATGATCAAACTGATTGCATGTCATCTACATTACCATTTATGCTATATTTCGCAAAAACGATTTCTGTTGACTTTTTAAGAACATCTTTGACTCGACAAATAGCATGCTTAGAGTGGGAATCAGAGAATACCCTTTTGAGGGTTTGTTCCCCACATAAATACCAACTTATAAGTGGTTTCAATTTGAGAAATGACAGAGCCAATTTCGTTTAATTGAAAAGTCAAACTTTATGAACAACGGTTTGACTCTTAACTAATAATCTATGCTAGAACGGATTAGAGAGTGATATGAAGGCTTACAAAGGTCCTAATGAAGCTTAGATAACACTAGGAGGCTGCCTTGACGATCAGGTTGCTCCTGGAAAAGCCTTGTGAAGCTTTGATAGTTGGGTGTTCTTGTTTACAATCACAAGTGCCTCAAAAAATGGAGAAATGAGCTGATTTATAAAGGAAATCAGATGTTGTAAGGAGTCTACAGGTGCCTATACTTGCATGTCCATCCATTGGTGCATTTAGGAGGTGATCCCAGCTGTTTCCCACAAAAAAATGGACTAAACAGCCCCTGATTCGCAAAAAGCTGCACCTGGGCTGCCAAACTTGGATTAAAAATGGCAGCTTTGGTCCCTGTCTTTGCACGCGAGGTTTCGGCTATTTATTTTGACTCGTAAACCCTCAAATCTGGTTTTTAAGTACCTTGGGACATTTACCAACATGGTAATGTCCTCGGATAACTTTGCGCTCACCCGAAAAGCCATGAAATTCGACGTTGACGCTTTTAACCCCTCAAGTACGGTTTTGGCCATAACTTTCTCATACGATAACGAAACTTCATGAAATTTTTACCACATATTCTAGTGAGTATATTTTAGCATCACAAAGCTTCGGGTCTGCCAAAAGTTCACTCAGAGGTATAAATTCAACATGTTGACACTTTTAGCCCCTATAGTTTGTAATTCCTCACTTTTGTGCAATTTCCGCTTCGTATGATCCATGATCCATCCGTTTAAGGTTATAAACATTATGTAGGGTTATTATAGAGTCTTATTATCCATTGTTGACACTTTGGACCCTTATGTTCCATAGTTTCCACCGTTTGTCTACTTTAGTCCCTCTAAAGTTTGTTTTTGCATATGCAAAGTCTATGACACGTGTCAATACATCATTGGACGTAAATTTTCGAGGTGTTACATCGACCTCCGATGACGTGAACAGTTACAAATGTGAAAGACAACAGGGGTATTTATACTTGTTGCAGGTTCTCTCATATGACAGGCCACATAAGCGAACCTCCTTCCTTGTAGGTTCGCTTATGTGTCACTTGTCCATATAAGCGAACCTATGACATTCAAATCACAAAATTACAAAACTAATCCCTGTAAAATACATAAACAACCTATCCAAACCCTATACATTAATCTAGTACGACTAAGACGCAGGCTTTAGACATTATGCACCAACAAACTCCCCCTTGGATGAAGCCGCAGTCTTTGTCTTGTCTGTAGGTCTTCAAATAGCTTTGTACGATTCTTCCCTCGGCTTTGGCTTCTTACTCAGCGCAACTCTGATTCTTTCATTTTCTTTCTTCCTCGCATTCTCTTCATCAGCTTGCATTTTCATAAACATTCCTCTCTTTTCTGCAATCCTCTGATTTTCACGTTCTCGTTCACGCTTCGCTTTCCTCTTCATCTTTTCATCTAGCGACCACCACGAAGATTTCCACTTGCTCTTAGAGCATTCGACACAAAAGCGGACCAGAATATCAGTGTAAATGACATTAAAAGCGGACCACAATGAATTTTTGATGAAAAAGCGAACCATGTTTTGACAAATAAGCGAACCTGTTTCTAACTTTTTCAAAAATTCATTTTTTATTCAATTTTGCATTTTCAGATTTAAGCACAGTGACACCCAGCTGTCCAAGTCCAAGTTAATGACCTTGGACAACTGTTTGACCCACCAAGTCCAAATTAATGGCCTTGGATGATCAGATTTATGAAGTATACTGACGTTTCTTTTCAAAAACAGTTCAACTGAATGAACTTTCAAACATTTCAAACATTCACACACATTTTAACATTCAAACACTATACCAATCACAGTTTGCAATCTCCAGCTTACCCAACCCTCATCAGTTACTGACATGTTCTGCACATAGGCTTTGAACTTCCAATTCCCAATATCGGTTGTCGAAAAAATAAGATGAGAAATGAAAATCTTTTTGGATTTTAACTGGATAAACTGAAACTATGTACACATAATATTTTTGCGAGCGTGTTAGGGGATCATATCAGCTGATATGACATTTTAAGCATTAAACAGTTCACGTAGATTGCCGATATATTGATCCACTTAAATTCTCACAAAACTTTCAATCTGTTCGGGATACGTGATTAGTGTTTTAAGACTTAAACATTTACATGTGTCCCACCTTAGTATATACTCCCGTATCCGGATCCCAGTATTCAGTCTTACAGGTGAATATACCACAGTTGATATCTGTTAGGGGGTAATGTGCGAGGGCCGTGAGAGCTCAGGTCGATACTTCCGTATACGCAGAGAGATGACGACTTCGACTTTCGGTGGGTCCCCTTTAGAGGATCTTTTATTTTCAACAGCAGCGACTATCAATTTTATTGTTTCATCAGCTTGCTGAGGGTGAAGCTTATGTTTCAAAGCTTTTGCATAAAGTATTATCCGGGGACTAGGTTAGTATTTCCATACAGCAGAAGTCCCGGGATAATACCCCAGATGTCACTGAGCATAAAGACCTAGTATCTCAGAATACGGGACCTTTCAAACAGGATTTCAGGGGTTACCTATATATCCTGGAGGTGTTCCCCATGTAAACACAAGTTGAATTTATGTTTATATCCCAAACTGATCTACTAATTCTGTAAAAACCTACCGGCACATCTTTAGTAAGACTGCTTAATTGCATTTTTTACATTACAATTCTTTAGCGTACTGAGTCCGTCTAGCTGATGTACTATCATTTCCCCTATTCTACACAACTCTTTTTGAAATTTTCTAATGTTTTTGGATATTTATGATTTTATCATGTTTTTGTATTTTTCTGCGAATATCTCTGTGACACCTCGTATTTTCAATCTTTCCATTTTTGGCAAGTCGACTTGTACTTTCTATTTTTGTAATTTGTACCTTTGTGGTATTTGGTTTCATTCCCAAATTGTACTCGAGACTTGAAATCATAATGAAAGTGCATTATTTTATTAATATTTGTGTTTGAATACTATGTATTGTCAAAAATATTAAAAACATGTCAAACTATGTTAAACACGTAAAAACAGTGAAAATACATATTAATCTCAGCTCTCAAATTCATCATTGCCAAGAGATTACCCTAAACCGTACAAAAACCGGGAATTTATACGTTAATTCGGTAAAAATATCAAAATTGGGTTAAAATAATTTTTATATTATTTTGTTAATATTTTAAATAAGTAAACTAATAATTAAAATTAAATAAATATTTTAAACTGGATTTTTAATGATTTTTTTGATTATTTTGGTTAATTAAACTAACCTGGTTAGCTAAATCCTGGTTAAATCAGCTAACCAGGTTAATTTTATCAAAGGACAGCACTAACTGAGTTAGAAAACTCAGTTAGTGACTAACCCAGTTAGTTAAAAAAATGTAGTAAAAAGGGGGGGGGTCTCCTGGGTGAGAACCGGCCTCCCCTGGATTCGAACTCGCGATCTTGAGGTTCACAAACGCGCACACAACCACTCGGCCGGGCATGCCACATCCGACTTATATTGAAATCAAATTATATTTAGCATCATATTAAATGCGAGAATTTAAAATAAAAACCGCCCAAACCATCCATCTTCTCCGACTGTTGACATGGTGACCGGAAATTCGACCCTTCGTGTCTGAAACCGACGTCCTGCTTCCTTTATAAGCACGACCAAGCCTCAACCAATCGGTCCTTTCACCCCCGATCCCCGAAGCAAACCGTAACCGACTCGCGTCTCCGTTCACGTCTTCGCCGGACTCCTACACCACCACCGGAGCCACCGAGTGTTCGCCGACCAACTGTCGATTCCGGTACCAAATCTCGTTTCCTTTTTCTGATTCTTTTATATTCTCAGTTTTCTGCAATTATTATTATTATTATTATTATTATTATTATTATTTTTATTATTATTATTATTATTATTATTAATATCATGTTTATTATTATTAATATCATATTATTTTTATCAGATTTAATTATTAATCTAAATTATTGATAATCAGATTTATTTAATAATATTAATCAAATATATAAAATATTTCCGAATAATTATTAATTATATTAATCAGATTTATTTATATAAAAATCAGAAATTTTACTATTATTAATATTATTAATCAGATTTATAAATATTATTAAATCAGATTTTTATAACAGAAATTTATTATTTCCTGTTTCTTTTTAATAATCAGAATTTTTACAATAAAATAATCAGATTTATTTTTAGATTATTATTTAAAATCTGAATTATTCAGATTTATTATTTTAAATCAGAATTAATATTTTATAATCAGAATTATTATATAATAATAATCAGAATTATTACTTTATATATATCAGAATTTTTTTAATATATATAATAATTAGAAATTATAATATTTATAATCCAGAATTTTAGTAATAATATTTATAATATATTGGTAAAATCAGAAACATTATATACAAATCGGTATTATTATATTCACTTATTTATAAAATAAATTGGACATTATTAAATACAAACTATAAAAAAATGAGACATATGATTATTATTTTAGAAATGTTAATATTATTCTATAAATGCCTTGTTATTTAAATAATCTCTAAATTCCCAAATCCTCAAAATTAATAGGGTAAATCTCTTGTGCACATCCTCTTGGACAATCCCTTGATTCTTAATCTTTTCCAAGAAAAACGCAACGCAACCTAAGGTGAGTATACATGACCCATTTTCTATTTTATCACATTTTGGGTGCTGTATGCATTTCTATATCAAACACACTATGTTAAACATTTTTGCACCCTCAATCCACATTTCATGTGAATCTATTTGACTCATGTTAATCACGTTATGCTACTGTTAAACATTTATGACTGTGTGTTCATTAACTTTGCAAGCCTCCCCTAACAATGGTAGCGCTGTAGGTTGAGAAACGCCCCTCCCATAATATTATGGGTATTGTTAGGTTTATTCTATGTTACTCATTTACCACCCTTCTAGGGTTAGGCTATGTTAATTGCGTTAAACTTTGGTTTGAACACATAGATATCATCGTTACGAGTATAACTGTTAATATGAAATCAAGTAGTCACGTGGATTTGAGCATGTTAAAATCAGTAGAAAAAGGTTTGGGGTCAAAAGAATGTATAAAACTTATTTTATGGCTTAAACGGTCAAAACCGGCATTAACCGAATCGACTTAGCGACGTATGATCCGATCAGCCAAAAATTAAATAAAAATCTTCAAAAATCCCAGAATATTATATAACATCAGTGGGTAAAAAGTTTTATATCGAAAAGTGTCCTGAAATAGGTTATACGCTAAATGCGCCGTTTATTTAACATAAAGATATAGTTTTACGCTATCGGCCATAACTCAAAATCTGGACCACCAACTGATCTCAAATTTTCGGTGCAAGTTTATAAATTAATAATAAAGATTTCTACTCTTTTACTTTTCCAAAAATCACGTTTTATATCACAAAGGGCAAAATAGTCAACTTTTAAGCATAATCGGAAACACGCATATGAATCGGTTAAGCATAGACTCAAGATGTAAAAATTCCAGAAAGTTATACATAAATAAAAATGGTCAAAAATACACTCTAATACAGATCTCAAACATGCATGCACGGATCCGAATCGATAGTCTACGAAAAAGTCGTTTTATAAGACTTTCGGTTCCGATCCGAGTTTATACTAAAGATTGTCGAGTTGATTATGATAAAACACATTCTTATATTTACTATAAGTTGTTTTTGATGATCAAACTGATTGCATGTCATCTACATTACCATTTATGCTATATTTCGCAAAAACGATTTCTGTTGACTTTTTAAGAACATCTTTGACTCGACAAATAGCATGCTTAGAGTGGGAATCAGAGAATACCCTTTTGAGGGTTTGTTCCCCACATAAATACCAACTTATAAGTGGTTTCAATTTGAGAAATGACAGAGCCAATTTCGTTTAATCGAAAAGTCAAACTTTATGAACAACGGTTTGACTCTTAACTAATAATCTATGCTAGAACGGATTAGAGAGTGATATGAAGGCTTACAAAGGTCCTAATGAAGCTTAGATAACACTAGGAGGCTGCCTTGACGATCAGGTTGCTCCTGGAAAAGCCTTGTGAAGTTTTGATAGTTGGGTGTTCTTGTTTACAATCACAAGTGCCTCAAAAAATGGAGAAATGAGCTGATTTATAAAGGAAATCAGATGTTGTAAGGAGTCTACAGGTGCCTATACTTGCATGTCCATCCATTGGTGCATTTAGGAGGTGATCCCAGCTGTTTCCCACAAAAAAATGGACTAAACAGCCCCTGATTCGCAAAAAGCTGCACCTGGGCTGCCAAACTTGGATTAAAAATGGCAGCTTTGGTCCCTGTCTTTGCACGCGAGGTTTCGGCTATTTATTTTGACTCGTAAACCCTCAAATCTGGTTTTTAAGTACCTTGGGACATTTACCAACATGGTAATGTCCTCGGATAACTTTGCGCTCACCCGAAAAGCCATGAAATTCGACGTTGACGCTTTTAACCCCTCAAGTACGGTTTTGGCCATAACTTTCTCATACGATAACGAAACTTCATGAAATTTTTACCACATATTCTAGTGAGTATATTTTAGCATCACAAAGCTTCGGGTCTGCCAAAAGTTCACTCAGAGGTATAAATTCAACATGTTGACACTTTTAGCCCCTATAGTTTGTAATTCCTCACTTTTGTGCAATTTCCGCTTCGTATGATCCATGATCCATCCGTTTAAGGTTATAAACATTATGTAGGGTTATTATAGAGTCTTATTATCCATTGTTGACACTTTGGACCCTTATGTTCCATAGTTTCCACCGTTTGTCAACTTTAGTCCCTCTAAAGTTTGTTTTTGCATATGCAAAGTCTATGACACGTGTCAATACATCATTGGACGTAAATTTTCGAGGTGTTACATCCTCACCCCCTTAAAAGAAATCTCGACCTCGAGATTTACTAAAACAAATGAGGATATTTCTCTTTCATCGTGGATTCCACTTCCCACGTGTATTCGGGACCTCTACGGGCATCCCATTTGACCTTAACAATAGGCACGTGCTTCCTTCGAAGCTTCTTCACCTGTCGATCCTCAATCGACAAAGGTTTTTCCACGAACTTCAAACTCTCATCTATGTGCATATCTGTGTGCGGTATATCTAGTGATTCGTCAGCGAAACACTTCTTCAAATTACAGATGTGGAACACATTATGAATAGCGCTAAGTTCTTCAGGAAAGTTCAACTTATAAGCGACTGACCCGACACGTTCGACAAATCTCAAAAGGTCCTTTGTATCTCGGGCTTAGCTTGCCTTTCTTACCAAATCGCATCACCTCCTTCCAGGGCGATACCTTAAGTAACACTTTTCCACCTACTTTGACGTGAAAATCTTTGCGCCTTGGCTCCGCATTCGATATGGGTTTATCATTATATCACAAGTCTTCCAACCGTTATGTGATAGTGCTTCTTGACTTATTGGCGAAACATATCCCTTCATCCTTAGGGTGTAATACATTGCGAGCTCCACCAAGCTCCTTAAATAGGTTTTAGCTCATAAGTTATTTGATCTTTATATATTCGATTACTTCGAATGGTTTTATATATTCAGAGCTTACTAGCCTGACAATTAACAGATTGGCACACCTTTCCAGGGTGATATCTATTGTTGAACCTTATTTCTTAACAAGAACTTAGGAGGTTTGCTATTTCCATGAATCCTTGATTCTCTGCCGAATACTGGCAACTTATAGATGGCTATGGATTTGCTCGATCTTATTCGTTGTTTCCAAGGCAACTTTTAGATCCTGATAATTGGACTTACCAATTTTCTGTCTGGCAATAGATGTTTAATATCTTATCTATACAAGGTCTCCCAAGGAGCAGCCTTGACACTTATATCCACTTTTATCGAAAATCTTATCATAAGGTGAGGTGGTTATTCGAACCACTGCTTAAAGCTAATTTTAAGGAAATAGCTAATCCCTTCAGTTAGTCGAACAAATCGACGATCCTGGGCAACTGATAGAATTTCTTAATTGTTGCCTAATTAGGGTTGCGGTAATCAAATGTATAAGCAAATGAACCGTCTTTCTTACTTAACCAAATCAAATATCAGGATATCGAGTTAGGCTATATGAATCCTCTATCTTAAAACTTAGTAAATCAGGGTTCGATTCATCCAGTGATGGTACCAGCCGTCTTGGAGAGTTCATAATAATATGGCCTTAAATGGGATATAAATCTTAATTCTACCTGCCTCTTAGGGTAAACAAGGAAATCTTAGGAGAAGATCGTCACGATACGAGGAGGTTACAGAGATTTCCATATCTCAGACTCCAGTTCACCCATCATTGCTCGTGTCAATTAAGTGACACAATTATGTTATGAGTCCTCATATTCCATTATCAGGGAATATTTATTGGGATAACTCTATTCTGGATATCTTCTTCGAATACTACTAGTCAACTCTAGTACAATACGATCATTGGGATATCTTAGGGGTTCCATGTATTAAACCTCCATACTGATCAGGCATGGAAGTAATCCATGGGACACACTAAAATACGCCAATCCTCATATGGCACTTTTATCAAACATAGTTTGGCATTCGCAGGCGATATAAAACAATGAGAAGAAAAAAAGAGAAGAAAAAAAATATAATTAAAATAACATATGTTGTCGTATTCTATGCGAAGAAAGAGTACTCTTAGATCTTTCGGAAGGATCCCCTTGCCGATACTAGAAGAATCGGTTACTAAGGTTTCCTTGGTAATTTATACCTTGTGGCTAATATAAAAGTTTACTAGGCTTATGATTTATGAAGGTTTATTATTATACAAGTGCTTATATTTAATCGAAATGGAAGTTTTCACAAACTAGGCGCCTAGCTCGGTTGGCTATGCGCGCGAAAGGGTACGGCCTAGACCC
Organism: Helianthus annuus; assembly: GCF_002127325.2. Lineage (NCBI taxonomy): Eukaryota > Viridiplantae > Streptophyta > Magnoliopsida > Asterales > Asteraceae > Helianthus > Helianthus annuus. The sequence continues at coordinate 34,480,075 of NC_035442.2, forward strand.
AGATTCGATTCCGGGGACGGCCGGTTCTACCATTTTTGCGACTTATCGATTTCTTACAGGAACGGAAAAATAGTCCTGGTAAATTTTCTACTTGTGAGTTTTACCTTACACTTAATATATATATATATATATATATATATATATATATATATATAGTCCTTATGAAGAGTTTTAAAAATTTTATATACTTATAGTTTACGAAGGATTTACTGGTATCCGAACCAAAATAAAACTCTTAGCATTTAAATTACTGATAAAACGACAAGGAATTGTACCTGATGTCATTATTTATGGGCCAGCTTAGGCATTTTAGGCGCTTTCAATTTTTGGCTTTACTTCCTCCGCCGCATTTCCTTTGACATATTTAGGGCACGTAGTCTTGATGTGGCCTTTCTCATTACAGCCAAAACAAACTGCGTTCTTCATGTCCTTACAGTCCAATGTTTTATGTCCCTTAGACTTGCAGATCCCACAAGCCCTGGGCTGTGATTTGGATCTTGGTTCAAACCTGCATTTCCCATGATGGCGCTTCTTGCAGGTCTCACATACTGATTTCTTGTCAGACTTTTGTTTGTTCTTTTTCTTAGAACTCTGGGAGTTATCTACCTCCCTTTTCCTTTTTAGTTCATCCTTTGCATCCGAGGCATGAACGAGATCCTCCTTAAGAGCAAGGAAATGTGGTCCTAGATAAAACTTGGACCGAGCAGCATGGGGCTCCTTTAACTTTTTCACAGCCTTCTTCACAGCTTTCCCAACGGCTGCGTCTATCATATTTTGAAGAACATCTTTGGAAATTCTAAGGTTTACAATTTCAGCATCATTAGCATGTGTCGCGTCATCAATGGCGCGATTGACTGTTATCTTACCCGAGTTTGCCATACTCGATATTGGTTCCTAATACCAATAAAACAATTTCTTAGTTGAAATCCACAACTGCTATTTTTCACTCTGATGGCCTTAATATATACTAACCATGGGGTCAATCACCTATACAGGCTATTATAGCACTAACATTCTTAATGAACGTTATTTAAAATATATTAATATTACTTAGCCTAGGTCGCAAAAGACCATCAATGGCATTAAAGATTTGGACCTAGTCCATTACTTTTCTGACAGAGGATCAAAAGGTCACATCTGACTTTATTATATTAAAGAATTTAGGGAGCTTGAAAGCTTGCCATAGGAATATCAGAAAAGAGTGATTCCTATTTAGATATAAAATATCCATCTAAGGTTTGTTGGAGCATTTTCTAAAGTGTCATCGGCCAATTTCTACTTCGTATAAAATGACCGAAGTCCTACCAAGAGGGATACAACAGTTCTCAACAGTGATCGTTCATTATTGAATCACATGTGTCAGTATCAATTAAATTTCTGCATAAACTGCTTAATAAGGAAAAGTACCTGCTATATAGTTATCCTTCCTGGCATTCATCCGGAAGACTCATGCATTTGTTTTCCTGGCCTCTCAGGCTTCTTTATAAGCTTTGTGCAGTTGGTTTTGATGTGCCCTTCCTCGTTACAGTTGTAGCATGTGGCGTTCTTTAACCCCTTGCAATCTAAGGTTTTGTGGCCTTTGGTCTTGCAAATTCCACACAATTTAGCGCGTGGGTCTATTGTACATTTTCCAAAATGCTGCTTTTTGCAGTTATTGCATTTGGGTCTGTTATCAGACTGACTCGAGTTCTTCCTAAACTCGGAATCTTTCCCACGCTCCGAGCTTCCCTTCTTCTTCTTGTTAGTTTGATGAGAGTTTTCCTCCTCTCTTTCTCTTCTTCTCTCGCCAGAAGCCTTAACAGACTTAATTCTGATTGCATCTAAGGTGAGAGATAAGGATAAGTCCACCGCGGACCTATATGTGGTTGGCCTAGATGCTTTAACATTCCCTTTTATCTCTGGTGCTAGGCCTCCAATGAAACGCGCTATGTGTTTAGGTTCAGGGGTGACTAGATAAGGAACTAGGCGGGACATAGTGTTGAAACTTGTCACATATGCCGGACAATTCAAATTTTCCATGACCAAAGTCAAGAAGTCTGATTCTATCTTTTCTACTTCATGCTGAGGGCAGTAGTTTTCCTTGACTAAAGCAACAAATTGACTCCAAGATAAGTTGTAGAGTAGAACTTTCCCCGTGGCTTGGATCAATGATCTCCACCATGCCAACGCTTCTCCTTTAAATGATTGTGAAACAAATTTCACAACATCTTGCTCCGCACAACCGCTGATGTCAACAACGGCGTCCATCTCATCGAGCCATGTCATGCAATCGATGGCCCCATTTTCTCCTGTAAAGTCTCTGGGCTTGCAGGAGATAAAATATTTATATGAACAGGTCTTAACTGGTGCCTCTTGATGAAACACAACTTGTCTAGACGGAATACTCCTTTGATTTGACAAGTCATGATCATCGTCCCCCCTTGACTCATATGTTTTAGGAGGGGGCTTACTACGAGCCATAGATAGAGTCTTGGAGTGGGTATCATTTGATTCATCATTCTGTCGATCAAGAGCTCGAGTAACAGCATAATCTATTATTGCCTGCAGTTCTGCTCCAGTTACATTAATTCCGGTAGTATCATTGCTCTCCTTCAAACGACTGTTAACTTCATCTAATCCAGCCATGTAGCTTGATTGCTACATAATTATTAACAATGATTTATTCAGAGATTATTATGGAATCATCATCTTTGACGATTTATCAACCATGGTAATATAAACCATATTGGTTAACTTGTTAGTTATATTTAATTAGTATTTTCCATTATAATTTATCCTAGTTATAAAACATTAAGGATATTAAAGTGGCGCATAAGGCCTAGTCACAAGGACAGTTCTAACTTTTGGTAAGCCATGATTTCAGAGAATCGAGGCATTTAAGGTTCGAATCACGTTCATTACCTTCTCTTGACAGGGAGTTGTAGACTTCAACTGTCTTTTGTCCTTTAGGACAATAGGCATAGCCCGTGGGCGTTCCCCTTCTGAGGGATGGTTATAATATGATCATCTTCTCAGATGTTATTAGTTGAGATCGTATGGATCCTACCGACTATTATGCTTGGACCTGGTCCAACACTTTTAGACAGGAGGTCAAGACCACCACTGTCGTTGTCTTATCGGACAACCAGTTTAGCCCGGAGGCACTTCATCACTATCGGATGTTTATAATGTGATCATCTTATAGGATGACACAAGCCATGATTTCTAAATCACTAGGCTAGATAAGAAAATTGGAAGAATCCAATATAAGTTTGATTGTTGTGATTTATCGAATCACATTTGTCAGGAGTGCTAACACGTTCTTAGGCGTTAACAAGGATCTGAATCCCTTGGGTAGGTTTCACCATCTTGGCCGCGTAGGCTAGATTTCACCTTTAAGATTCTTTTTAAAAATGCCTACTGGCAGGGAAGGAAGGATATTTATTTTATTCAGGATTTTATCATAAATCCTAATTTATAAGTTAATAATAGCACAAATGGCCTAGTCGCGTAGACAAGTTTAATTTATAAGCCATGATCGTCTGGGATCGAGGCATTTAGTAATAGCACAAAAGTCTTAGTCACGTGGACAAGTTTAATTTATAAGCCATGATCGTCTGGGATCGAGGCATTTAGTAATAGCACAAAAGGCTTAGTCACGTGGACAAGTTTAATTTATAAGCCATGATCGTCTGGGATCGAGGCATTTAGTAATAGCACAAAAGGCTTAGTCACGTGGACAAGTTTAATTTATAAGCCATGATCGTCTGGGATCGAGGCATTTAGTAATAGCACAAAAGGCTTAGTCACGTGGACAAGTTTAATTTATAAGCCATGATCGTCTGGGATCGAGGCATTTAGTAATAGCACAAAAGGCTTAGTCACGTGGACAAGTTTAATTTATAAGCCATGATCGTCTGGGATCGAGGCATTTAGGTGTGAATCAAAGTTCATTACCTTTTCTAGACAGGGAGTCATAGACCACCACTGCCTTTTGTCTTATATGACAATTAGTATGGCCCGTAGGCGCTACATCACTATTGGATGTTTAATAAGTTTGGCCCGTAGGCACTACATCACTAATGGATGTTTTAAATAAGTTTGGCCCGTAGGCATTAAAAGATAATTATGTCCTTATAAGGACTAATAAGGAAAACGATTTTCAGTAAAAGGAGTTTCTTCTTCATCTTATTTCTGAATGCTTTCTCCTTGGATGTTCGTTCCATTTTAGCCGCGGTACGAGACTCAGCATCTCGGGCTCCGGTGTGGAGAACTCCTATTACGGCTTCTTCGCTTGGCGACGTATCCAATATAAAAATAATCGGAAGCAGTAAATTCCATATTAGAATCGGGAGTATTCCTATGTTAAGTCTAGACTCAAGTATGTGCAATTGTGTCACTGAGATTAAACACATTAGGATAGTGTTTAATTCACTCAATGTTGGCTCTGATACCAACCTGTCACACCCCAATTTTCCACGTGTCACCGGTGGGCCCGGTGGGGAGTATAGTGACGTAGTTGGCATCATCATAGACAAACAACACAATATATAAATGCACAGCGGAAGCAAAAGATAAATATATTACATTCCGAATATAAGTAATGTCAAAGTATTACAACGGAAGGTAAAGGATCCACAGGCGGATCAATAAAAGAAAACTGTTCAATAGGCTTTAGGCATCTAGAACTTGCAAGATTCCCTAGTGACGCCCCGAGCTCCCAGCCAATTACGCATAGTACCTGCCACTCAACCTTTTGGAAAATACGTCAGTTTACACTGGTAAATACAATTAACTGACTCATTTTGGAAAAAGAGTTTGAAAAGTGATTCGTGTGCAAACGGCACAAAACATCTTGACACATTGATTAAAATGCACAGAGGCAAATTAATCTTTATACTTGGGACAATTTTATTAATAAAAATCTTGTATCCGATTTACATGGTTGTCCAACATTTAGGGCCGGTGATTATACAATACAAGCCGGACAAGATTAATCGACACACCACAAATATAATCTCACAAGAAGATACTCTCACGAGTGAGTATACGTTATACATATGCAACAGGAGGTGTTTTGCCTACACCTTGTGCTTACGTCGTGGCCATTCACTTTTTAAAATGAGCCAAGGATATCCAGGACACGGTCATTAACCCCCAATGTTATTTGTTATCAATCAACACAGATTAAAACGGGATTATGCAATTTAATCATCTCCGATTAAACAGTTTCTACACCCGACCAAGCGGTATTTTTATAATACCGTATCCCAAGCCCGTATAAGGGAAAATAAGTTAAAAGTATTTACCTGAGCTAGCTCCTGTCTTAAATAGCAAGAATAATAACTCAGCCGTATTCCTAAGTAAGCGTAGGTACAATTTACCGGAAAGCTCTAGTCTGGAACGATGGTATAAATAACCAATTAGACTGCTAACGGGTCTTTAATTAAGCCTAAGCTTAGACCGGTTAGTCTTAAAGAAATATACGGTTAAGACGCATGATTAAGCGAAAGACCGGATAGAATGTGATTTAGACCCGACAAGTTTGAATACTTGTATAATGTGGGTATACTAAATACATTCTGGATTTTGAGATAAAAATGATAACGTTTGACCCGTTTCGGTCAATTTACGCAAACTAGTTACGTAAACCGAACCGAACGCAAAAAGGGCGTTACGGGTAACCAAAAGAGTCATATGCAAGTTCCCTGAGATAATATGCTTTAAATATGATATAATATCAGCAAGTTATGTCCTATTATGCCCCGAATGTATTTAAACTCAATTTACGCCTCATAAGGGCATTTTGGTCATTTAAAAGATTATGAAAGAGTCGATTTGGTAATCTGAGTTACAGGTCTGATTTATACAGTAAATATACTTAATTTTCCATATTATAACAGTAGGGTATGACCCGTAGACAAAACTTATCATTTAAAATCAAACTATGCACCGTAGGGGTATTTTAGTAATTTCACAACGGCTAAAAACGACAAAACTGGAAATCTGAGTTCAAAATCTTATACTTACTGTTATTATATGAAAATATGCTAAATACATCAGTAGGTATGAGTCTTATATGTTTAATATGAGTATAACGCTTACAATGCGCTAAAAACGCTAAAAATGCGATTTAGAGCCGTTTCCGGGTTTTTAAAAGAAAGCTGAGATTTTTATATTTCCAGAATGCCCAAAATAATTTATTTAACAAATAAAATCAGTAGAAAAAGGTTTGGGGTCAAAAGAATGTATAAAACTTATTTTATGGCTTAAACGGTCAAAACCGGCATTAACCGAATCGACTTAGCGACGTATGATCCGATCAGCCAAAAATTAAATAAAAATCTTCAAAAATCCCAGAATATTATATAACATCAGTGGGTAAAAATTTTTATATCGAAAAGTGGCCTGAAATAGGTTATACGCTAAATGCACCGTTTATTTAACATAAAGATATAGTTTTACGCTATCGGCCATAACTCAAAATCTGGACCACCAACTGATCTCAAATTTTCGGTGCAAGTTTATAAATTAATAATAAAGATTTCTACTCTTTTACTTTTCCAAAAATCACGTTTTATATCACAAAGGGCAAAATAGTCAACTTTTAAGCATAATCGGAAACACGCATATGAATCGGTTAAGCATAGACTCAAGATGTAAAAATTCCAGAAAGTTATACATAAATAAAAATGGTCAAAAATACACTCTAATACAGATCTCAAACATGCATGCACGGATCCGAATCGATAGTCTACGAAAAAGTCGCTTTATAAGACTTTCGGTTCCGATCCGAGTTTATACTAAAGATTGTCGAGTTGATTATGATAAAACACATTCTTATATTTATTATAAGTTATTTTTGATGATCAAACTGATTGCATGTCATCTACATTACCATTTATGCTATATTTCGCAAAAACGATTTCTGTTGACTTTTTAAGAACATCTTTGACTCGACAAATAGCATGCTTAGAGTGGGAATCAGAGAATACCCTTTTGAGGGTTTGTTCCCCACATAAATACCAACTTATAAGTGGTTTCAATTTGAGAAATGACAGAGCCAATTTCGTTTAATCGAAAAGTCAAACTTTATGAACAACGGTTTGACTCTTAACTAATAATCTATGCTAGAACGGATTAGAGAGTGATATGAAGGCTTACAAAGGTCCTAATGAAGATTAGATAACACTAGGAGGCTGCCTTGACGATCAGATTGCTCCTGGAAAAGCCTTGTGAAGTTTTGATAGTTGGGTGTTCTTGTTTACAATCACAAGTGCCTCAAAAAATGGAGAAATGAGCTGATTTATAAAGGAAATCAGATGTTGTAAGGAGTCTACAGGTGCCTATACTTGCATGTCCATCCATTGGTGCATTTAGGAGGTGATCCCAGCTGTTTCCCACAAAAAAATGGACTAAACAGCCCCTGATTCGCAAAAAGCTGCACCTGGGCTGCCAAACTTGGATTAAAAATGGCAGCTTTGGTCCCTGTCTTTGCACGCGAGGTTTCGGCTATTTATTTTGACTCGTAAACCCTCAAATCTGGTTTTTAAGTACCTTGGGACATTTACCAACATGGTAATGTCCTCGGATAACTTTGCGCTCACCCGAAAAGCCATGAAATTCGACGTTGACGCTTTTAACCCCTCAAGTACGGTTTTGGCCATAACTTTCTCATACGATAACGAAACTTCATGAAATTTTTACCACATATTCTAGTGAGTATATTTTAGCATCACAAAGCTTCGGGTCTGCCAAAAGTTCACTCAGAGGTATAAATTCAACATGTTGACACTTTTAGCCCCTATAGTTTGTAATTCCTCACTTTTGTGCAATTTCCGCTTCGTATGATCCATGATCCATCCGTTTAAGGTTATAAACATTATGTAGGGTTATTATAGAGTCTTATTATCCATTGTTGACACTTTGGACCCTTATGTTCCATAGTTTCCACCGTTTGTCTACTTTAGTCCCTCTAAAGTTTGTTTTTGCATATGCAAAGTCTATGACACGTGTCAATACATCATTGGACGTAAATTTTCGAGGTGTTACATCGACCTCCGATGACGTGAACAGTTACAAATGTGAAAGACAACAGGGGTATTTATACTTGTTGCAGGTTCTCTCATATGACAGGCCACATAAGCGAACCTCCTTCCTTGTAGGTTCGCTTATGTGTCACTTGTCCATATAAGCGAACCTATGACATTCAAATCACAAAATTACAAAACTAATCCCTGTAAAATACATAAACAACCTATCCAAACCCTATACATTAATCTAGTACGACTAAGACGCAGGCTTTAGACATTATGCACCAACAAACTCCCCCTTGGATGAAGCCGCAGTCTTTGTCTTGTCTGTAGGTCTTCAAATAGCTTTGTACGATTCTTCCCTCGGCTTTGGCTTCTTACTCAGCGCAACTCTGATTCTTTCATTTTCTTTCTTCCTCGCATTCTCTTCATCAGCTTGCATTTTCATAAACATTCCTCTCTTTTCTGCAATCCTCTGATTTTCACGTTCTCGTTCACGCTTCGCTTTCCTCTTCATCTTTTCATCTAGCGACCACCACGAAGATTTCCACTTGCTCTTAGAGCATTCGACACAAAAGCGGACCAGAATATCAGTGTAAATGACATTAAAAGCGGACCACAATGAATTTTTGATGAAAAAGCGAACCATGTTTTGACAAATAAGCGAACCTGTTTCTAACTTTTTCAAAAATTCATTTTTTATTCAATTTTGCATTTTCAGATTTAAGCACAGTGACACCCAGCTGTCCAAGTCCAAGTTAATGACCTTGGACAACTGTTTGACCCACCAAGTCCAAATTAATGGCCTTGGATGATCAGATTTATGAAGTATACTGACGTTTCTTTTCAAAAACAGTTCAACTGAATGAACTTTCAAACATTTCAAACATTCACACACATTTTAACATTCAAACACTATACCAATCACAGTTTGCAATCTCCAGCTTACCCAACCCTCATCAGTTACTGACATGTTCTGCACATAGGCTTTGAACTTCCAATTCCCAATATCGGTTGTCGAAAAAATAAGATGAGAAATGAAAATCTTTTTGGATTTTAACTGGATAAACTGAAACTATGTACACATAATATTTTTGCGAGCGTGTTAGGGGATCATATCAGCTGATATGACATTTTAAGCATTAAACAGTTCACGTAGATTGCCGATATATTGATCCACTTAAATTCTCACAAAACTTTCAATCTGTTCGGGATACGTGATTAGTGTTTTAAGACTTAAACATTTACATGTGTCCCACCTTAGTATATACTCCCGTATCCGGATCCCAGTATTCAGTCTTACAGGTGAATATACCACAGTTGATATCTGTTAGGGGGTAATGTGCGAGGGCCGTGAGAGCTCAGGTCGATACTTCCGTATACGCAGAGAGATGACGACTTCGACTTTCGGTGGGTCCCCTTTAGAGGATCTTTTATTTTCAACAGCAGCGACTATCAATTTTATTGTTTCATCAGCTTGCTGAGGGTGAAGCTTATGTTTCAAAGCTTTTGCATAAAGTATTATCCGGGGACTAGGTTAGTATTTCCATACAGCAGAAGTCCCGGGATAATACCCCAGATGTCACTGAGCATAAAGACCTAGTATCTCAGAATACGGGACCTTTCAAACAGGATTTCAGGGGTTACCTATATATCCTGGAGGTGTTCCCCATGTAAACACAAGTTGAATTTATGTTTATATCCCAAACTGATCTACTAATTCTGTAAAAACCTACCGGCACATCTTTAGTAAGACTGCTTAATTGCATTTTTTACATTACAATTCTTTAGCGTACTGAGTCCGTCTAGCTGATGTACTATCATTTCCCCTATTCTACACAACTCTTTTTGAAATTTTCTAATGTTTTTGGATATTTATGATTTTATCATGTTTTTGTATTTTTCTGCGAATATCTCTGTGACACCTCGTATTTTCAATCTTTCCATTTTTGGCAAGTCGACTTGTACTTTCTATTTTTGTAATTTGTACCTTTGTGGTATTTGGTTTCATTCCCAAATTGTACTCGAGACTTGAAATCATAATGAAAGTGCATTATTTTATTAATATTTGTGTTTGAATACTATGTATTGTCAAAAATATTAAAAACATGTCAAACTATGTTAAACACGTAAAAACAGTGAAAATACATATTAATCTCAGCTCTCAAATTCATCATTGCCAAGAGATTACCCTAAACCGTACAAAAACCGGGAATTTATACGTTAATTCGGTAAAAATATCAAAATTGGGTTAAAATAATTTTTATATTATTTTGTTAATATTTTAAATAAGTAAACTAATAATTAAAATTAAATAAATATTTTAAACTGGATTTTTAATGATTTTTTTGATTATTTTGGTTAATTAAACTAACCTGGTTAGCTAAATCCTGGTTAAATCAGCTAACCAGGTTAATTTTATCAAAGGACAGCACTAACTGAGTTAGAAAACTCAGTTAGTGACTAACCCAGTTAGTTAAAAAAATGTAGTAAAAAGGGGGGGGGGGTCTCCTGGGTGAGAACCGGCCTCCCCTGGATTCGAACTCGCGATCTTGAGGTTCACAAACGCGCACACAACCACTCGGCCGGGCATGCCACATCCGACTTATATTGAAATCAAATTATATTTAGCATCATATTAAATGCGAGAATTTAAAATAAAAACCGCCCAAACCATCCATCTTCTCCGACTGTTGACATGGTGACCGGAAATTCGACCCTTCGTGTCTGAAACCGACGTCCTGCTTCCTTTATAAGCACGACCAAGCCTCAACCAATCGGTCCTTTCACCCCCGATCCCCGAAGCAAACCGTAACCGACTCGCGTCTCCGTTCACGTCTTCGCCGGACTCCTACACCACCACCGGAGCCACCGAGTGTTCGCCGACCAACTGTCGATTCCGGTACCAAATCTCGTTTCCTTTTTCTGATTCTTTTATATTCTCAGTTTTCTGCAATTATTATTATTATTATTATTATTATTATTTTTATTATTATTATTATTATTATTAATATCATGTTTATTATTATTAATATCATATTATTTTTATCAGATTTAATTATTAATCTAAATTATTGATAATCAGATTTATTTAATAATATTAATCAAATATATAAAATATTTCCGAATAATTATTAATTATATTAATCAGATTTATTTATATAAAAATCAGAAATTTTACTATTATTAATATTATTAATCAGATTTATAAATATTATTAAATCAGATTTTTATAACAGAAATTTATTATTTCCTGTTTCTTTTTAATAATCAGAATTTTTACAATAAAATAATCAGATTTATTTTTAGATTATTATTTAAAATCTGAATTATTCAGATTTATTATTTTAAATCAGAATTAATATTTTATAATCAGAATTATTATATAATAATAATCAGAATTATTACTTTATATATATCAGAATTTTTTTTAATATATATAATAATTAGAAATTATAATATTTATAATCCAGAATTTTAGTAATAATATTTATAATATATTGGTAAAATCAGAAACATTATATACAAATCGGTATTATTATATTCACTTATTTATAAAATAAATTGGACATTATTAAATACAAACTATAAAAAAATGAGACATATGATTATTATTTTAGAAATGTTAATATTATTCTATAAATGCCTTGTTATTTAAATAATCTCTAAATTCCCAAATCCTCAAAATTAATAGGGTAAATCTCTTGTGCACATCCTCTTGGACAATCCCTTGATTCTTAATCTTTTCCAAGAAAAACGCAACGCAACCTAAGGTGAGTATACATGACCCATTTTCTATTTTATCACATTTTGGGTGCTGTATGCATTTCTATATCAAACACACTATGTTAAACATTTTTGCACCCTCAATCCACATTTCATGTGAATCTATTTGACTCATGTTAATCACGTTATGCTACTGTTAAACATTTATGACTGTGTGTTCATTAACTTTGCAAGCCTCCCCTAACAATGGTAGCGCTGTAGGTTGAGAAACGCCCCTCCCAAAATATTATGGGTATTGTTAGGTTTATTCTATGTTACTCATTTACCACCCTTCTAGGGTTAGGCTATGTTAATTGCGTTAAACTTTGGTTTGAACACATAGATATCATCGTTACGAGTATAACTGTTAATATGAAATCAAGTAGTCACGTGGATTTGAGCATGTTAATCTATTTCAATCATATTATACTATTATCAAACTTGTATACTCGCCAACATGTTTTGTTGACTTTATTTTAAATGCATACTGCAGGATGAGGAAGTCAAGATTTGAAGAAATGAATAGGATGGCCTAGAAACCCACTTTTGAAATAAACTATATTTGTTATTTCCTTTTATGACAATGTATGAAACTTTGCAATTTTAATAAATGAAATTTAATTATATTGCCACATGTAGTGTTATGATGTTTTGAGCAATTTGTTCGTCTCTTCCCGATGTTTCCGCCATCGGTTGGGGTGTGACAGATTAGTATCAGAGCCATAACTATAGGGAATTAGGTAGGATTGCCTTACTTTTACCTAGCCTATAGTAGGAGTACTCTGATACCAGATTTCGAGGACGAAATCTCCTAAAGTAGGGGAGACTGTGACACCTCGTATTTTCAATCTTTCCATTTTTGGTAAGTCGACTTGTACTTTCTATTTTTGTAATTTGTATCTTTGTGGTATTTGGTTTCATTCCCAAATTGTACTCGAGACTTGAAATCATAATGAAAGTGCATTATTTTATTCATATTTGTGTTTGAATACTATGTATTGTCAAAACAATTAAAAACATGTCAAACTATGTTAAACACGTAAAAACAGTGAAAATACATATTAATCTCAGCTCTCAAATTCATCATTGTCAAGAGATTACCCTAAACCATACAAAAACCGGGAATTTATACGTTAATTCGGTAAAAATATCAAAATTGGGTTAAAATAATTTTTATATTTTTTTGTTAATATTTTAAATAAGTAAACTAATAATTAAAATTAAATAAATATTTTAAACTGGATTTTTAATGATTTTTTTGATTATTTTGGTTAGTTAAACTAACCTGGTTAGCTAAATCCTGGTTAAATCAGCTAACCAGGTTAATTTTATCAAAGGACAACACTAACTGAGTTAGAAAACTCAGTTAGTGACTAACCCAGTTAGTTAAAAAAATGTAGTAAAAAGGGGGGGGGGTCTCCTGGGTGAGAACCGGCCTCCCCTGGATTCGAACTCGCGATCTCGAGGTTCACAAACGCGCACACAACCACTCGGCCGGGCATGCCACATCCGACTTATATTGTAATCAAATTATATTTAGCATCATATTAAATGCGAGAATTTAAAATAAAAACCGCCCAAACCATCCATCTTCTCCGACTGTTGACATGGTGACCGGAAATTCGACCCTTCGTGTCTGAAACCGACGTCCTGCTTCCTTTATAAGCACGACCAAGCCTCAACCAATCGGTCCTTTCACCCCCGATCCCCGAAGCAAACCGTAACCGACTCGCGTCTCCGTTCACGTCTTCGCCGGAATCCTACACCACCACCGGAGCCACCGCGTGTTCGCCGACCAACTGTCGATTCCGGTACCAAATCTCGTTTCCTTTTTCTGATTCTTTTATACTCTCAGTTTTCTGCAATTTTTATTATTATTATTTTTATTATTATTATTATTATTATTATTATTATTATTATTATTATTATTAATATCATGTTTATTATTATTAATATCATATTATTTTTATCAGATTTAATTATTAATCTAAATTATTGATAATCAGGTTTATTTAATAATATTAATCAAATATATAAAATATTTCCGAATAATTATTAATTATATTAATCAGATTTATTTATATAAAAATCAGAAATTTTACTATTATTAATATTATTAATCAGATTTATAAATATTATTAAATCAGATTTTTATAACAGAAATTTATTATTTCCTGTTTCTTTTTAATAATCAGAATTTTTACAATAAAATAATCAGATTTATTTTTAGATTATTATTTAAAATCTGAATTATTCAGATTTATTATTTTAAATCAGAATTAATATTTTATAATCAGAATTATTATATAATAATAATCAGAATTATTACTTTATATATATCAGAATTTTTTTAATATATATAATAATTAGAAATTATAATCTTTATAATCCAGAATTTTAGTAATAATATTTATAATATATTGGTAAAATCAGAAACATTATATACAAATCGGTATTATTATATTCACTTATTTATAAAATAAATTGGACATTATTAAATACAAACTATAAAGAAATGAGACATATGATTATTATTTTAGAAATGTTAATATTATTCTATAAATGCCTTGTTATTTAAATAATCTCTAAATTCCCAAATCCTCAAAATTAATAGGGTAAATCTCTTGTGCACATCCTCTTGGACAATCCCTTGATTCTTAATCTTTTCCAAGAAAAACGCAACGCAACCTAAGGTGAGTATACATGACCCATTTTCTATTTTATCACATTTTGGGTGCTGTATGCATTTCTATATCAAACACACTATGTTAAACATTTTTGCACCCTCAATCCACATTTCATGTGAATCTATTTGACTCATGTTAATCACGTTATGCTACTGTTAAACATTTATGACTGTGTGTTCATTAACTTTGCAAGCCTCCCCTAACAATGGCAGCGCTGTAGGTTGAGAAACGCCTCTCCCATAATATTATGGGTATTGTTAGGTTTATTCTATGTTACTCATTTACCACCCTCTAGGGTTAGGCTATGTTAATTGCGTTAAACTTTGGTTTGAACACATAGATATCATCGTTACGAGTATAACTGTTAATATGAAATCATGTAGTCACGTGGATTTGAGCATGTTAATCTATTTCAATCATATTATACTATTATCAAACTTGTATACTCGCCAACATGTTTTGTTGACTTTATTTTAAATGCATACTGCAGGATGAGGAAGTCAAGATTTGAAGAAATGAATAGGATGGCCTAGAAACCCACTTTTGAAATAAACTATGTTTGTTATTTCCTTTTATGACAATGTATGAAACTTTGCAATTTTAATAAATGAAATTTAATTATATTGCCACATGTAGTGTTATGATGTTTTGAGCAATTTGTTCGTCTCATCCCGATGTTTCCGCCATCGGTTGGGGTGTGACAGATTAGTATCAGAGCCATAACTATAGGGAATTAGGTAGGATTGCCTTACTTTTACCTAGCCTATAGTAGGAGTACTCTGATACCAGATTTCGAGGACGAAATCTCCTAAAGTAGGGGAGACTGTGACACCTCGTATTTTCAATCTTTCCATTTTTGACAAGTCGACTTGTACTTTCTATTTTTGTAATTTGTACCTTTGTGGTATTTGGTTTCATTCCCAAATTGTACTCGAGACTTGAAATCATAATGAAAGTGCATTATTTTATTCATATTTGTGTTTGAATACTATGTATTGTCAAAACAATTAAAAACATGTCAAACTATGTTAAACACGTAAAAACAGTGAAAATACATATTAATCTCAGCTCTCAAATTCATCATTGCCAAGAGATTACCCTAAACCAGAATCAGCAAAACCGGATAAAGTAAAGTCACCCGAGCGAGGGTACCATAAGCCGATGCTTGGGCAGCCCTTCAAATACCGTAAAATGCGTTTGACAATGGTCAGGTGCGACTGCTTCGGATTCGACTGATATCTTGCACAGAGACATGTCGGATACATGATGTCGGGACGGGAAGCTGTGAGATACATTAACGAACCAATGATTGATCGGTATAATGTTTCGTCCATGTTCACACCTTGTTCGTCAGGACAAATACCATGATTCTGCGTGAGGGGGGTGGATGCAGGACTGCAATCTGTCATATCGAACTTGTCGAGCACGTCCTTTACATACTTTGTCTGATGAATGAAGATTCCATCATGCAATTGTTCTACTTGCAACCCGAGGAAGAACTTCATCTCCCCCATAGAACTCATTTCGAACTTCTTTTTCATTACTCTCTCAAACTCTTTGCACAAATCGTCGTTGGTGGAACCAAAAATTATATCATCAACATATATCTGCACGATCAGCAAGTGGCCTGCTTCTTCTTTTGTGAACAAAGTGCTGTCTACTGTGCCTCTTGTGAACCCGTTGTCCAGCAAGTAAGTCGAAAGCGTCTCGTACCAGGCTCTTGGGGCCTGGTGTAGTCCGTAAAACGCTTTGTCCAGTAGATACACCTTGTCTTTGTGCTGTGGGTCTGTGAACCCCGGCGGTTGCCCCACATACACTTCTTCTCTGATTTTGCCATACAGAAAAGCTGATTTGACATCGAGTTGATAGACTTTGAAATCTTTCCAAGATGCAAAGGCTAGAAAAATTCGAATTGCTTCAAGCCTTGCAACCGGTGCGTAAACTTCATCGTAGTCTATTCCTTCCTGTTGGCTGAAGCCTTGGACCACAAGTCGTGCCTTGTTCCTCACCACGACTCTTCTGTCATCTCGTTTACACTTAAAGACCCATTTCGTCTTGATAAACCTCTGATTCTTCGGCAGATCAACAAGTCTCCAGACGCCCAGTTTTTCAAACTGTTGCAGTTCCTCCTGCATTGCATTAACCCAGCTGTCTTCGGTCAATGCCTCTTTGTAAGTTTTGGGCTCCATCTGCGAAATAAAACATTTAAGTGAGACTTCTTTCTGCATATCAGCAATAGACGAATAAAAACACGTAAAAGCTCTGTCTATTTGATGTTTCGTCTTGACACCACTTTGTAGGTCGCCAATGATTTGTTCTGAAGGGTGGTAAGACAACGTCCGTGGCATCACCGTGTCAGGCACAACTACTTCCGATTCCAGATTCGAAATGCCGAGATCAACAGCTTGATCAACAGCATCCTCTGTTGTATCATTTGGCTCCTCGTCAAAGGTAGGAGCGGATTCCTCCTCTGAGTCGTCAGAAACGTCAAATGACGGAGCTGGTTCCTCTGGCGGTTCATGAATAGTTCCACTTGGTCCTGCTTCATCATCGTGAGTACCCACAGTGGGTGTAGGAATATCTAGCGGTCTAGATACTGGCTCCTGTGACAGATTTTGCTGATACAGGTACATAAGAGCAAGTTCCTCATCACTCGGCTCGGACGGCAAATGAAACGAATCCCAGAGTTTGTCGTAGTCGAACAAGAATCTTTGTCCGGGAAGTTGTGGCGATGGAGTGTGCTTCTGACAATCCACGTGTTGAACCTGAATCACCTTCCCCAGACATGGTACGAACACCCTTTTTAGCGGGCTGGCATAACCTACAAAGAAGCCTTCGTTAGCTTTTGCTCCGAATTTGCCATTTTCATCTATAAAAGTGCAAGGTGAGCCAAAAGGTTCTAAAAACTCAAGATTTGGCTTGTAACGGTGCAGCAGCTCAAAACAAGTCTTTTTGTATTTCTTCACGGTGAGAACTCTGTTCAAAGTATAACATGCCGCTGAAACTGCTTCACTCCAGAAGTAAATCGGAAGCTTGGAATCGGCTAACATTGTACGTGCAGTCTCGATCAGGGTCCTGTTCTTTCGTTCAGCTACGTCGTTCTGCTGTGGTGTTACGGCGCACTGAATTCATGGAGAATTCCCTTCTCGTTGCAGTACTCGTACATCTTGTTATTCTTGAATTCTGTTCCGTTGTCGCTCCGAATCCTCCGGATTGGCAGTTTGTACACCGTTTCCATCTTCTTAAACAGTATCATCAAAGACTCGAATATTTCATCTTTTCTCTCCAAGCATGCAACCCACGAAAACCTCGTATAATCATCTGTCATCACCAAGAAATATGAATCCCCGCTAATGCTTTTGACATTGACAGGCCCGAAGAGTTCCATGTGCAATCTCTCAAGAGGTAACCTGATAGTATTGAGCATCTTTGGAGGATGTGACTTTCGAATCTGCTTCCCCTTTTTACAAGCAATACAATCATCAGACAAATGAAAGTTTTTTACATTTACACCCTCAACTAAATCATTATGCACCAGAAAATTCATTTTACGCACATGAATGTGACCCATTTTCCGGTGCCACATTACAGATTCTTTTTCAGTAGCTTTTGATTTTGTGATAAAACATTGTTTTTGATGAGTTGTTGGCGTTGCAGCACTCATATCTAAAATATAAAGATCGTTAACCCTCGGAGCGCGCAACAACACCAACTCATCAGGGATTTTAAACCCTGGTTTCAATACCAAACACTCAGACTTCGTAAAATGCACACTGAAATCTTTATCACAGATTTGTGATATACTCAACAAGTTGTTTGTTAACTCTACGATGTAGTTCACTTTGTCGAAAGATATCACTCCATTAGTAAGCTTTCCTTGGCCAACAATTCTGCCTCCTTGGTTCCCTGCGAACCCAACGTAGCTTCCGTTTATCGATTTGACATTATAGAGAAGAGCTAAAGACCCAGTCATGTGGCGTGATGCTCCACTGTCCATAATCCACCTTGAAAGAATTGACTTGGGCAGCCCCTGCAACCAACACACAAACACATTACTCAAACAATGATGCCCATGATTTCTTAACTTCTGACATAGACCCGAACACTACATCGCACTTTTCGTTGATTTTAGGAAAGTCAAATGTGACATTTGAACCATTTTCTTTCACATCTTGTTTTATTTTGTTGTTAATTATGGGAAATTCTGACAAAAACTTATCAAGCTCAAACTCAAACTCAACAACATCGTCTTTAACAAGATTTGAATCATTTTTCAAAACATTTTCCATTTTCTTGACTTCAGCTGACGGTTTCGATTTCACGATCCACGACTGATTTTCAAAAACTTTTGCCTTGGGGTAAAACTTTGAAGTCTTGCTGGTTTTAGAAGATTCGCCAATTTCGAAAATCGATTTCGGCTTATCCTCCGACTTCAACGATTCACCTCTTTTTAGAATACGGATCGGAGAAACCATTTCTTTTTTACCTTTTGAAACAACCGGTGATTTAGGTCGAGATTTTGGAACTATATGTTTTTGAACACTTTTGTTTTGAACATTAGGTTTTCAACCTTTGGTTTCACAACCATTTGTTTCTGAACAGATTTTTCAACAACCGGTTTCTTAAAAACTTTCTGACACTGTTTAGCCATATGACCAATTTCATTGCAGCGATAGCACACTCGTTTATCATACTCGACAAAAGTGGTATTAACGGTTTCAACTTTAAGCTTCTGTGCTGCATTGAAATCGTCCACAGCTTTTTGACTAAAGATATATTCCTTTTCATCCTCAGCGCTAGGACCAGCAACAAACACATCATCTATCCTATCTTTTGGCTTAACCACTTGTTTAGCATTTTCTTCTCAAACCCAATACCTTGTTTCTTAAACTGATTTTTCTTGTTTTGACCTTTACCCACCCCATCTTTCTTTTCCGAACTAGTGGGACGTGAGGTACCAAACGATTTTTTCAGTTTTGAAAAGAAATCATTTTTCTTGATTTCGTTAACACTCAGTTCAACCAACTTAAACACTTTCTCAACGTTCTCGAACTTGACATTCTGAAGCGGAAACTCAATGTCGGAATAAAGTTTGTCAGTTCCAACCATAGTGTAAACCACCATGATCGGATCATCATTCGCACTTTTATCCGATTTTGACACATAACGATCTAAGAAATTTCCATCCTCCTCAGAATCACTGACAACCTCCACCGAATTAGCCTTCTCAGATTTTTCACTTTCATCATCCAACACCTGATCGATAACGTTTTTGATAACCTGAGATTCGTTATCAGTGTCAGATGCAGTGAAAGTGATGTCAATGCTGTCAGGTAAATCACTTTCAATGGTTTTCAACTTAAGGTTTAATGCAGCTTCCACCCCATCTGGATATTTCTGAGTATAATGATTCCACATTGGGGGTGGAACACTGTTGAAGACAGGTGTAGCATGTAACAACTGTCACTAAAACCATAATTAGGATGGTAATTAGCTATTAAGGAAACCCTAATTGAGAAACCCAAGTAATTCTGCACTAACCCTAAAATTTCCAGAACAATCAGAATCAGGATCAGGGCCCCTAAAACTCAGGGGGGGGCAAAACCCTAGTTACGATTATCTAAATAACTTGCTGGCCGTTTTGAATTTTACAATTTCATCAACTCAGCAAGCCTAGTTAGGGACGTGGCTACCTATAGAAACTAGGTTACCCCTCGCGTAGCGCGACGCCCATGGGGGGTACCCCTCGCGCTACGCGACAGGGTCAAATTTCGTGTATAAATAGTAGAGGTTGGGACTTGAATTCTGGCACAAAATCGACGTTAAAAGTCGAATTATACACGGAGTTATGCTCTGTTTACCACAATTAACACACACAAACCTCGAAACGCTGCCGCAATCAGGGTAATAACTCGATCACTATTACGATTCAACGTCCGATCGATTGTAACTATCCAACGATAGTCCAGGTGCTGCTCAATTGAGCTTGTACTTTGATTATTCGTCGTGATTTCGACTTGAATATTAGAGTGCTGTTCGAATTCGGACTATGCTCTGTTATTCGTTGTGAATCCGATTGAATTATCGAGTATTGCACTGATTAATCGTTGTGAAGGTTTAATCTCGTGAATTGTCGTAATTGCTGTATTAGTTACAAACCCGTTTGTGTGAATTAGGCTAATCAGTACACTAGACTCTGCCCAAATTGAATCAGCAGTATATGAAGAATATATGTAGACTAAACTTTGCTCGTAGAAATCTGCAATGTGAGTTCATTTCTCTTTTCTCACCGTTTGTGAGTCTATACTCTTTTATCACAGTTTTATCACTTTTTTGTGAAACAATTATATTACAAAATGCTTTCTAAAATCCTAAATGGTTACCAGTTATACTTACAGTGATTAAGTTATTATATTTTATAATAACTACTGGTATGGGAGGTATTAAACATTATTTGATTCTCATTGCTATTACCCAGAAAGTTAGCATAACCATAATTATTATATATAAATCTAAATGGCAGATACCATAACAAAGTCAAGTATACTGTATTCTATTTGTAGTCAAGTTATTATATCATATTATTACAATTAGTGAATTAACGTGTTTTGATAAGTTATAATAATTGACATAAAATGTCATTATTCTGAATTGCATGATTTGGTGCTAGAAATAATATATTTGACCAAGTAATAAGACATCATTACGTCCAAAGTCACTAGCTGAAAGAATGATCAGCAGTGATATGTCCAAAGACACTAGTTGAAAGAATGATCAACAGTGTTATAATTAGAGTCACTAGTTGAAAGAATGATCAACAGTGATAATGACCAGAAGCACTAGTTGAAAGAATGATCAACAGTGCCATGAATAGAATCGCTAGTTGAAAGAATGATCAACAGCGATATGACCAAAGACCTTAGTTGAAAGAATGATTAACAGTGTTATGAACAAGTGATATGGTCAGAGTCACTAGTTGAAAGAATGATCAACAGTGATATGACCCAGTCATAGGAATTGCCTAATGATAGATAAATTGAATAACAGTAAAGTATAGTTATTTGATTAATTCACTATTGGATGAAAGTAAACCAATGAGTGATATTATTGCTGTTATATTGGAATTGCTATTATGTGACAAAATACTGATTGAGTAAGGTAAATGCAAATAAATATAAAACCTTAATACTGTAAGGTATAACAATATATTAGTATAAAAATGGAATGAATTCACTCAGCATTTCCCGCTGACAAAACCTTTTTTCAAACATGTTTCAGGTAATTATCATAAGGCTGGATACGGCACTGAAAGGCATCAAGAAATGGCTTATTAAAGAAATATTGTTTTATAAAATAAAACTTATCTTTTTAAAATAGGGATTTATCCCATCTATTTAAATCAAATCCGGTGTTTTCTAAACTCTGATATTTTTCCTAACTCACGGTCCTGATGAAAATTCCGCTGCAATGTTTTTCAAAAATAATCACCGGTACCACGGGACTGCTCACGGCACCCGATTCCGTCCAGGGTGGGTCGGGGGTCGTGACATAGCATGTGGCTGTTGAGGTACAATTTGTTCTAACACGTAAGATGAAGCCACATAGCTCATTAACTTTTGATCAATTCTGTCGTTTTCTATTTTAACCAACTCAAGTTCTTTTCTTAATGATGCAATCGTGTCAAGATGAAAATTAACTTCTCTTTGTTTATCAAACAAAGTGGCTTGTGCTAATTTTGTAGCTTTATCATTTTCAATGCTCTCTTTTTTGAATCATTTTGATTGACCTAGCTAACGTATCATAAGCCTCTTTTACTTGTTCAAGATCAAATTTCACCATATCTGTATGCTGTTTCAATTCCTGAAACTTAGTGTCTTTTTCAAGACACTCCATGCAAGGTTGTAAACAACTTTGACATGGTGTTTCGGGGATTGAAACATTCTCAACAACAATCTTATCTTCACACACAATTTTACCGACTTGATTTGACTCTGACACAGACGATTGGACAAACTCGACTCCCTGAACTCCAATTTCCTCTCCAATAACTGACACCTTATCAACTGACTTTGACTCCATGAGTTCTGTGTCTACCTCTTTAAGCTTGCTCATCAAGGCTTTGTCTGCGATGTCCTTTAGAACCTCTCCAGTCATTTCCTTGGACACGTCAATCACCTCCTCAACCGCTTCTTTCTCTTCCTCAAATCTGGGGCAAGTTCCGGTTCTCGGCTCCTCGAAGTAATCTGCAAAAGAATCAAAAACGTTAGGAGGCATAATAGATTTCATTGTATAAACAAATTCCTCCTGTTGTGATTGATAGTTGAGAACTTCAGCCACTGTTTCCTCAACTTCTGCAGCACCTTCCGTAGAGACTTTTTCAACAACCTCTGGAACCACTTCATCAACTACCTCAGGAACTACTTCATCAACAACCTCAGGAATTACTTTATCAACAACCTCATGAACTACTTCATCAACAACCTTCGATTCATCAACTATCTCAGGAATGTCAACTACCTCTGCCATCATAGCCTGATCATCCTTTCCCGGAATAAACTTATCCCAACTAAACCCATCAGCGACCCTTTCATCATCTTGATTTATAATGAGCGCCTTTTCCGGTTTATTCTCTATCTGTGGCCTCGGGACAGCTGGCTGTTGATTTGGTCTGTGATAGATCGCCTGTCTGTAGTAGTCGTTTGTGAACGGGTTTTGATGATTGTTCACTTCACGGTTGGGATATTCACGTTTGAAGTGACCACGTTCTTTACATTTAAAGCATGTAACCTTCGACTTATCAAACCCTAACTTTTGATCGGGGCCTGATAGACTGTTCCGGCCAGTAATCTCCATAAAACGTTGAGCCCTGCGCACCAAACTCGCCATGCACCATTTGATGTCGATCAATTCAAGCTCTTCGGGATCGATTTGGTCGTAATCCTCCTTCGTCATATCAGGATTACCAATCCTCCCTGCCACTAAGCGCTCATAAGCCTCAAGAACTGAAGCTAGTAATGCAATGTGTTGCTTGGCAGCATTCTCCGTTATCTCATTCCCGTTCTTGATGTTTACTGCTATATTACATTGAACGCCAGAAACAAATGCCTGTTGGTTTGATCCAGTAGAACTTTGAGGCGAACTATGTTCTGGAACTTTAACGTTTGGCTCAAAATTTGCAAACGGAGTAGAATGGTTTGACTGATAAGCATTTGATGTAACGTTTGAGGTGTTGTCAGCACTGAACCCGGTCTGTATCTTGGGACTTTGAAAATTTGCTGCTGACGGACTACCTTTGTAGTACAACGACACGTCTTGTGGCATACTGGCTGAGTTCATCTTCTTTATCTTTAGCAGCTCAAGCTCGTGAGCTTCTATCTTCTCAATAAACACACTCAGACTGTAGTTCACAAAGTCAGAACTATTCTTCAGCATCATCAGATAAGTTCCCCACTCTTCATAGGGAAGTGCATCACAGAGTTTGTCAATCCATTCTTCATTTGTTTTATCAATTTTTAATCTTCTCATTTCAACAACCAGATGACAATATCTTTCTATCAACTACTTCGTCGACTCTCCTTTGATCCCGGTGAAAATATCAAACTCTTTCTTGATCAGCGCCTTCTTACTCTTTATCATGGAAGCACTTCCTTTAAACTTTTGTTCTAAGGCTTTCCAGATAGATTGCGCACTCTCATCATGTTGTAGCAGCACCAGGATGTCTTCTTTGATCGCTTGCTGCAGTATACTCACCATCTTCTTCTCTGCCTTAAAATTTATCTGTTTCGTTTCCGTAAGACTTCCAATAGTTTTCAACATACTCAACCCATCCATTGGAGGTACATATTTTCGTTCAATCTTCATCCAGCATTCAAGATGATTAGCCTGTACCCAGTTCTTGAATCTCCCGGACCATCCCGAATACTCGTCTAAACTCATCAACTTTGGCGGCTTCTGCATGGTTCCCAATTCGTTTTCTAAGTTGACGTTTTGCATAATGCTCGCCGGACTTTGAACAGCTCCACCACTACCAGCAAACATATTGTAGAAATCTTGGTTTTCCATTTTAACCACAACGGTGAATTTTACACACAACAGGTCAGAAAAGCGAATCTACAATAACCAAATAAGCGAACCTCCCTTTGAACCAATAAGCGGGCCACAATCAGTCCAATGAGTGGACCTGATCAGCAACTATGAGCGAACCAGATGATAACCCAATAAGCGAACCAGAATGTAACCTCACGAGCGAACCTGAACACAAGCTTAAGAGCGGACCTGATAACAACCCTAAGAGCGAACCACTTAGAAGTAACCACAAGCGAACCTAATAAGCGGATCTCCAACAAACAGGTGCCTATGAGCGGATCTCAAGAGCGAACCAGCCAAAAACAAGACATTTCGAGCGAATCTCAGGAGCGAACCAGTAAAAGATGACCTTTTGAGCGGACCTAATGAGCGAACCACATAACTGACAAATAAGCGGATCTATTTCACGAGCTGTTTTGGGACACTTTTAGGCTGAATTTGAGTCTAATCTCTTCAAGGGTTTGTTATTACTTGATTTTACACCTTATGTCAACTTTTCAGTCCATTTTAACCGTCCAAAGTGTCAGAATCTCAAAAAGTGTGGGTAAAAGGCTTTGTAACTTGGTAACTAGCTCACAACTGGCTCTGATACCAATTGTAGGATCAGTATGACCTCTGAAACGAGTCAATCTGAGCTAGTGCCTGCCATATATGTCGCGGAAATACATATAGGACATGAAACAAAGCAAAACAATGGTAGAAAGGAGTAGAAACAGACGAGATACACTTTAAACACTCTTTCACATTTATTTATCAGCAATTGTACGGACAACACTTCGACCTCCGATGACGTGAACAGTTACAAATGTGAAAGACAACAGGGGTATTTATACTTGTTGCAGGTTCGCTCATATGACAGGCCACATAAGCGAACCTCCTTCATTGTAGGTTCGCTTATGTGTCACTTGTCCATATAAGCGAACCTATGACATTCAAATCACAAAATTACAAAACTAACCCCTGTAAAATACATAAACAACCTATCCAAACCCTATACATTAATCTAGTACGACTAAGACGCAGGCTTTAGACATTATGCACCAACAAGTAGGAAGTCACTTAAGTGACAAATGCAAGAGTGCCCTGAAGGAGCTGCTTCTCCACAACATAGACGTGTTTGCATTTCAACATGGAGACATGACAGGGATCCCTAGAAGCTTAACCGAACACCGGCTCAACACCTACACATGGGCGAAACCGGTGAGACAGAAAAAGCGAAGCATGGGACCCAACAAAAGAAGGGCTGCCTGTGAGGAAACCAGAAAACTGCTCAAGGCAGGGATAGTCAGGGAGGTGAAGTATCCGTCCTGGATCGCCAATCCGGTCATGGTCCAAAAGAAAGACGGGGGATGGAGGATGTGCATCGACTTCCAAGATCTAAACAAAGCGTGTCCTAAGGACTGTTATCCCCTCCCAGAGATAGACGTCGAGGTAGACTCTTTGTCTCAGTACCCCCTAAAGTGCTTCTTGGATGCCTACAAGGGATACCATCAAATCCAGATGTCAATAGAGGACGAAGAGAAAACCGCCTTCATCACAGACGAAGGGACATTCTGCTATACCAAGATGCCCTTCGGTCTTAAATATGCTGGAGCCACATATCAGAGATTCATGAACACCCTGTTGGATAGATGACATAGCTGAGACTCTCAACACTATGCAAGATGTGAATATGAAGTTAAACCCGGGAAAGTGCTGTTTTGGGGTAGAGGAAGGGAGTTTCCTGGGGGTAGTAGTCACTAAAGGAGGAATCAAAGCTAACCCAGAGAAAACTTAAGTTGTGGCCGAAATGCGATCTCCCCGGTCCCTGAAGGATATTCAACAACTGAACGGAAGGCTAATTGCACTAAACCGCTTCTTATCAAAGGTAGCTGACAGGACCCTCCCCTTCATGAAGGTGTTGAAGGACTGCCTCCAGACGAACAAGTTCAAATGGACCCAGAAGCGGAGGCCGCCTTCCAAGAAATGAAGGCTTACATCTGCAAGCTCCCAACATTGGCCACCCCAGTACCCGGGGAGCTCCTGCTCCTATATTTGTCCGCCTCGAAAACGACCATAAGTGCGGTCATGATGGTAGAACGGGAAGGGAAGCAGATCCCTATATATTTTATCAGTAGAACACTTAAAGGCCCTGAGGAACGCTACATGCCTCTGGAGAAGCTGGCATTAGCTCTTGTTTTCGCATCCCGGAGACTCAGGAGGTACTTCCAAGGGCACAAGATTACCCTGATGACAGATCAACCCCTCCAAAAGGTACTCAGGAGGCCAGAGCTGTCAGGACGATTGGCTAAATGGGCTGTGGAGCTGGGGGAACACTCTCTGGAGTTTAAGCCCAGGACCGCCATGAAGGGGCAGATACTGGCCGACTTTTTAGCAGAAGTCCATGAGGATGAAGAAAGGGAACTCTTAAAATGGGAGGCCTTGGAGGAAGAAGAAAAAGAAAAGGAGGACGAGGCTGTGTGGAAGTTACTCACCGACGGGGCCTCTAGTGAAGAAGGGAGCGGGGCAGGCATCACACTGATAAGCCCCGAAGGGATTGAGCTGACATACGCCATAAGACTGGACTTCGAAAATACCAACAACACTGTAGAGTACGAGGCCCTCTTGGCAGGAATGAGGCTGGAACAAAAAATGAAAGCAATGCATGTGGAAGCTAGCACTAATTCACAGCTAGTGGTGAAACAATACCAAGGGGAGTATGAAGCCAAAGATAAGATCATCGCTCAGTACGTGGCAAAAGTAAAGGAAACAGCCCAGGCATTCAAAACTTTCAAATTGGAATACATCCCCCGAGGAAGAAACAGAAAATCTGATGCCCTTAGTAAGCTGGCCTCGGTGGCGTTCGACTACCTCGCAAGAGAAGTTAAAGTGGAAGTCCTGACATCTCCTTCCCTTAACACGAACGAGGTAGCTGCAGTTGAAAGTACCCAGGAAACATGGATGACACCAATTATCAAGTTCCTCAGAGACGGAATCTTGCCCGAAGGGGAATGGGCAGCCAGAAAAGTAGGGGTCAAGGCTTTGCAATATGAGCTGATTGATGGGGAGTTGTATCGAAGATCATACCTGGGTCCATCCCTGAAATGTGTCGATATGGAAGAAGCTGAGTATATGATTAGGGAGATGCACGAAGGGATTTGTGGAATGCATTCGGGCCCAAGGACGATAGTAACAAAGGCAATGAATGCAGGGTTCTATTAGCCACGAATGTATGAAACAGCATCCGAGGAAATCAAGAAGTGTGATAACTGCCAGGTGCATGCACCAATGACCCATTGACACAAACAACCCATGATACCAGTTTCAACATCCTGGCCATTCCAAAAATGGGCTGTCGACATAATTGGGCCATTCCCGGAAGGTCCAGGAGGGGTCAAGTATGTGGTGGTGGCCATCGATTATTTCACCAAGTGGATCGAAGCGAAGCCCTTGGCAAAGATCATTGGGGAACAGATGAGGCGGTTCATATTAGACAACATCATCTGCAGGTATGGGGTCCCAAAAGAGCTGGTGAGCGACAATGGCGTCCAATTTGCTGGAAGACCTTTCAAGCCATGGTGCGAGCAAATGCACATTCAACAAGTGTTCACCTCCGTCACCCACGCCCAAAGTAATGGATTGGTAGAAAGAGCTAACCAAAGCGTCATCAAGGGAATGAAGGGAAGACTCGGGAGAAAGCAAAAAGGCTGGTTGGAAGAACTACCATTCGTGTTATGGGCATACAGGACTACTCCTAAAGGTTGCAATGGGGAGACTCCTTTCAGCCTAACCTACAGAACAGAAGTTGTCATCCCCGCTGAAATAGGATCCCAGACTGCCCGAATGAGGCTTCGGGAAGAGGAAAATGAGCAAGACCTCAGGATGAACTTGAATCTATTGGAAGAAAGAAGAGAAATAGCAGCAGTCAGGGAGGCCAAATACAAGAGACTACTGGAAAGTTATTACAACGCCAGGATGAAGAAGCTCAACCTCGTCCCAGGGGATCTAGTCCTCAGAGCAAATGAAGCCAGCTTGCAGGAAAGCACCGGAAAACTAGGCCCCAACTGGGAAGGACCCTACCGAGTCATATGGGCAAACAACAAAGGGAGTTGCAAATTGGAAACACTCGAAGGCAAAGGAGGTCCCTAGGACTTGGAACCTCATGCAGCTTAGGAAATATTACATGTGAGGGGTCTGCCCCCAAGGAAAACGGCCAAGAGCCACTTTTGTAGCATTTAACTATTAGTCTGGGGTTCCCCCGAGACAGATCTTTTGTAACAATTTATGCTGGGAAGTATGAACCCCCAAGAAGTAAATGAAAAACGGACAATCAACATGTCCTCTTTTGAGAAAATAATGGGCATTACACCTAGGCAGACGTGCCCAGGGACACCATAGAACCTAACTAACAGGCAAACACACGTGTATAGGGCATCCCAAACTTGCCAAAAGCCCAGCCGTGGGGCTAATAAGGGTCTAGCTAACCCAAAGAAAACGGACAAAGAAGCAGATAATAAACATAATCTTACATTATAAACTTGTCCAGTGATTGGCCTCGAACAGACAATCCATGTTTACTAAACAAACCACAAACACAATATATCTTTGTAAACTAAGCTACAAATAGAAATCTTGTTTCATTCACTTACAGAACAAATGTACAAAGAAAAGCCTCAATAAATATGGCCAAAATACAGAACAAGAAAACACAACAAGTTTAGCCAAAAGAACTAAAGCTCAACTCCTTGCAAAACAGCCCAAAGGTCCTCAGAAAAAACACCGTCTTGGTCCCAAGCAAAAGCCCCTGTAAAGCAACAAACATGGCAAACAGCATGCAAATAATAGGGCAACAACACAAAAAGCATGAACTACATGATTAGCAACCAAAGGGGGGGGGGGCACACAAAGGCCCCCAAACACCAAAAGTTTAAAAGTATCCTAGGACGAGTAGTTAAGTTACAACCATATCGAAGAGAAATAAATGTTCAGTAATTACTGGGGTGCACCCCCAGACAAAGATGGCGGGGAGGAAGGACCAGCAGAGGAAAACAGGGCTTTCAACTCATCAATCGATATTAAGGGATGCTCCAGGATCTTCTTCAGGATGGTGGGGGTCTTGCTTCCAAACTCCTCATCCAACTTGGACAATTTCTTCTTGGCTTTGGAGTTGTACAGTGGAGTCTCCTTCCTGCCTAGACCCTGAGCAGAGTAAGCATAACCATCCTTCAGACCGGCCTGGTAGCCGACATCCCGGTAAGCCCTGTATATCTCCTCCAAACCGCTCTTAAAATCCTCCGATTGTGTAACCACAGCAAGGAAGGCCCCAAAGCCTTCAGTAATGAGCCAATGCTTTTCCCTCGCCAATCGCTGATTGTCATCGGAGGTTATCCCGTAGTCCGCGTACATGGTGTTGAGCTGCTCCTGGGAAACGAAGCCAACCTCCTTCAAATACTTCAACTCAGCAACCAACTCTTCTTTCTCTCCCATCAGCACCGCCATCTCCTGCTCCCAGGCTCGCTCCTTCTTCTCCAACATGGCTCCAGCCCCCTGGACAAAAGGTCAGTTTATATAAAAAAATAATAAGAAGGAGGGGGGTGGGGAGAAGGACTATATACCTTCTCCTCCTGCAACTTCCTCTCAGCTTCAACCACTTGGCACCTAAGTCCAGCAGCAACAGATTGGGAAGTCTTAAGCTCAGCCTTGAGCCCTTCATTTGCCCCCCTCAGATCATCAATCCTCTGCAACATACCAGCCCCCCTAAAAAATCTCTCACAAAGGGACATGCTGTACTGATCCTCGAAAAGATCATCCCTCAAAGCGGAATTCACAAACTTATGGGAAGGAGGAACAGCATGACTCAAGAAGTCTCTAGCAGACTCAGGAGTCCCTATCACCGAGGAACTGGTCACCTTCCATTTGGGGACATAAGTAAATGGGATAGCGTCAGCAAACAGAGGAGCGAGAGGGGATCGATGAGTAGGACCCTCAAGGAGAGTGGATTTGCTAGTCCCAGTAGCATGAGAGGGCGAAAGCTCAAAAGCTGAGGAAAAACGGGCTATGCCCACCTCAGAGGCCTTATCCCGAGCACGGGAAGAAGAGGGACCAGTAGGAATCTCTATGGGCTCCCGAGAACTCCCTTGCAAAATAAGAAAAAGGATATCAGAGACAAGACAAGAACAGGAAAAATGGAACGAAAGGAAGACAAGACTTACCAGCAAAGGAGCACTCACTAGGCTCGAAGACCTCAGATGTTTAGATAGAGAACCTTTGATCCCAACGGGGGGAAGACCAAAGACAGCTTTCGATGAAGGAGGGGGTTTTTGACCACTGGCACTCCGAAGTCTTTGACGGATATTGCGGGGAGCAGGGGCTGGCTGAGGACTGGCAGATCTTCTCTTACGAACTAACTGAATTTCCACATCTTCATCATCACTCTGGCCAGAATGATGAACAAGAGGAAAGTAAGGGAACTTTCCTCCTCATCAGAGTGGTTCTCCTCATCACCACCCACGGCAGTGGAACCCCTAGCCTGGGCGGATCCCCCAGTAACCTGCACCTACGCATTCAATCCGGGATCGATCTCGTTGTCAACCACAAACTTGACATCTTTGGAATCACCCTGAAGTAGCCTCCACAAAGTTATCTCTGCACAAAGAAGGAACACTAAAGATGACTGCACAATCTTTAAAACATAAAAAAAGGGCAACCACAAATAACAGATCAAGAGTAAAGAAATACCCTTTTTGCCAAAAAAGGCCCTGGGGCGGACCAGATAGGAGGAACTCAACCCTCCCATGGCAAGCATCCCTTCGGAAAAAGTGAACGCCCTCGTCGGATTATCGCACATCCCCTTCCACTGAACGGTTTCGGTAGCAGACAGGGTAGGAACAACATCTTCGATCGCAGCATCAGGATCCTTTGGCAATGAGAACTCCGGCAGCATAGCAGCAGAGACAAAGATGAATCTGCTTTTCCAATCCTTCGGATAAGTAGAGGTGGGCATGAAACTGTAACAAGGCTTCGAGACACTGTTCTGCCGTTTAGCAAAGGTAAACCAATCTCCATCAGGAACTAGCTTATAAAACATGCAAAACAGAGGAATAGAAGGCTCCCCTGAAATGGCTGCACAGGATAACTCAAAGTGGACCACCCTCATAAATCCTAAAGGGTGAATCTGAGAAAAGTGAACACCAAAATGACGAAGTAAAGCAACTTTGAAAGGGGAAAGAGGGTACCGAACCCCACAGGAGGAAAAAGCTAATGTGTAAATGGGGATCCTGTCTGGTGTGCACTCCGCCGGTTCATTAGGACCCGGTAAGGAAGGAGAAAACTGTTCAGGAATCTTATACGTTTCAACAAAGGACTTCAAATCCTTTGCCGTCAGAACTGATCTTATCGATGAACGGCCGGAACGGCTCATGGCAGACGCAAGAGTGACAATCGGAGAAGTAGTAAGGAAAATAAGAAAGGGAAGATGATGAGGAAAGCAGAGTAAGAAATTAAAGAGGCAAAGGAGTGTATTTAAAGAGGTAACTAGAGGTGATAACCGTCACATCAGGGTCTTTTCGAAATTCAAATAAGGGAACACGTGTGTCAAGGGGATTACACCCCGCCATTAATACTCGACAGGTTAGTAGGGAACTAATGATAACTACGTGGGGTCCGTATCCACATTTTTTAGGAGAAAAACTACCCTTTAAGGATACGGATATGGCTAGCTCCGGATCATGAGCCCTGGGGACTCAGAACCAGAGACTAAAGATGACTTGACGACGGGCCAATGGGAAAGCCCATTTTACCCGTTTTAGATTATCCTTATACGGGCCCAATTACGAGTAAGCCCAAATGGTAAGGTTATCTTACCCATTAAGGTTTCTTTCCTTTGGGAAAAAGCGGGAAAACTACTAGCAGTGAGGACATGCCTCATTTAATGTTTGACAAGAATAGGATCTCAGCTGAAAGAGTGTACTTCTTCGGCTGGAGCATTAAATAAGACGGTCATCTTGCCGTTGGGGGTCAGACACGTGTCTGCACCCCCCGAGAACCCGTTAGATCATTTGTGTAAAATATCTAGTGCATAAGATAAGGACCGGCTGTTATATAAGAGCAATGAGGAGAAGGCAGGGAGGTATGTTCTAAAAAATAACCATCTCATTTACTTCACCCTCATTTACTGCTCCCACATTTATTCCCGACCAACATTCCTATGTATTACACACATGTATTCTATTCGTTTGATTCACACCCACGAGGAAACATTCCGGTGACACACTCATCGGAATAAGCTCCCCTGTCTTTCCGGCAAGTTTACTTACTCTCACGCCGGAGCTTGGTCACGGATCCCCCCTCCGGGGTCCCTCGTGGCGAGGCTAACGGTTTATTCTTTTGTAGTAGCTAAGGTGAAGGCTCTTGACGTCAATGAAGATCCATCTAACGTATGCCGGAATTTGGGTATTCGACAAGTCGTCTCGCTTAGCTCTAGGTCTATAAGTCCTGGGTCTATTCGGTTGTGGGTCTCCTCCCTGTCTTTGAAAAAAATTAAACATGTTTTGGAGTCTTGAGAACATCCAAAAGATTATTGACAACCTTAGATAATAAAAAACTGGTCCCGTTGATTTTTTTTATGGATTGGTGTTTAATAAAGGAACTTGAAAACATGAAAAAGGTTGTCTGTTATCTGCTTTATCAAAAATTTCATAAATTTATTTTAGAAGAAACTTTTGAAGACTCACAATCATTATTGTCCTTTTCCTCCATATGTTTGTTCTCTTGAATAACATTCCCGCTAAGAACCTTTTGCCCAAAGGCACATTCTTCCTCATCGGGTCCAATCTAATCTTCACCGAATTTGGGTTCATCTTCCGACAAACACTCATAATATATCGGTTCATAGAACCGGGGTGGGTGACGGCCTAATGGATCTCCCTTGTCACCCTCGTCCCAAACAACGTTACTTGACTCGGTTTCTCCATTGAACTGCCTCAGTTGACAGTTTTGTGAGTAGGGTATCGATCTCTTCCACGAGGATCGTCACTTGATACAAACAAAATCTCTGATATCAAATGAGATGTTGGGTAACGTGAGCAATCAAATCACTAGAGACGCGAAGGTTATTGGTAGGAGGACTTGAGTTCTTTTTTGAAGACTCAGTTAAATTGTCATTTGGTGCAAAAAAGAAGTGAGTCATTGGTGTGCGGTGATAGGAGACTCAAGGAAATTTGGGTTCAATCCTTGAGCCAAACGGGTTTTACTGGTAATTTTACCGTCATGCCTACGGACGGTGGGTTACCGGATTTTCTCCGGAATTGGTGGTGGGCGACTCGGGTTACTCTCGGAGTAATCCGTTTGTCCAGGGGTGCCTCAAGAGTAATATAAACAGCACAAAGAAACAATAATTATACTAGACCTTGTCTTTAGAGATAAACGCCAAATAAAATAATGGAAAAGAAAATAAACCTCTAAAATTTAAATTAGGAGATAATCACTAGCAAAAAAAGATGCCTTTGCATCAATGACAAACAAGTAAAGAACCGGGAGTTTTAGTAGGGTTTTGGACCGGAAGTGACTCAGAAACAAATAACCTAATTTATTAGAACCGAGAATCAGACCGGATAAGGGTGTTAGGAGTGGTTAAACATCTTAGAGTGGCAAAGCAAAAAACGACAAATCAGAGTGTGCCATGTCAAAGTGGTAAACTATGTTCAAAATGTTGGCAATGGTTACACACTTGATGAAGTGACAAACTATTTTTTTTTAAAGGAAAAAAGTGTGATTGGTTGAGATTGGCATGAACCCCACCCCCCACACCCCCCCCCCCTCTCTCTCCTATCCTTCCTCCCCGCATTGGCTTAGCATCACCGCACAAACCATGCAAAATCGGCAACCATCTTGCTGGCGGTGGTTTACCGCGTCGGTAAACTCGTTTGCCGAGTGTTACCGACTCCCACTCCTAACACCCTAAGTTATACCTAGATTCTAACAAGGTAGGCTATCCGAGGTTAGATCGTATAATGCTCACATGTTGGTGGTGGGGTGGTCCCATGATACATGCATAACTCATCAGCAACCCAAATCCACGTTTACTTACATAACACCCATGGCCATGTTTCCTTTATATGTTTCATGTTTCCCATGTTTCTTTGTTTACTGCTTGCATGATTAGTTTTGCATATTTAAAGTCATGTACGTTGCATTTTAAAAGGAGAAGAAAAGTTAGATCAAAGTTATTATTGTCTTGTTCTCTCATCTTTGTTCTTTGGTGCCTAACCCATTTTGCGGGTCTTTTGGGAGATTAGTCATTTCGAATCCGCTTCTATTATCCCACTAAAATGTTAAGAAATTCCTTACATGTTAGAAAACTTTGAAATGACTATAATTCAAATTTCAATATTTTAGATTTTAAAAGTGTTAGAATAGAATTCAGATTTTATAACACAGGTCCATAACCTAGGATTGTTGACAATTTGAATCTAAAGAATAATCAAAATTTAGTTTAAATGTAATTCCATCTTTGCGAACCAAACATAATTTATGATGAATTGATTTCAGTTTTAATTTCAATTTCATTCTTTTTTTCATTTATGAGAGTTTTTTATGAACCAAACAGCCCTTCAGATGAGCATAAGTCAAATTTCTTAGATTTTAGATTTTAAAATGAGTATAATTCATTTTCTAGGATGAACTAAATTAGGGAAATGTGAAGAAGTAAAGATGGTTGAGGTTGAAAAGAATATTTGGGTCCATTGAAAACCTAGTAATAATCTAATAAATGGGAAAGAATATTGATTGGGACCATTTCTCTCTCCATTGTCTTTTTCTTTTTGTTTTATATAAAGGAATATAGAGTTTCTTTCGTGTTAGTTGTATTTTATAATATTTAAATGTTAATTTTATCCTTATAACGTAGAAACATATCATAAATATGTAACTATTACAGTTAACGAGAAATAAGATAAATTTCTTTAAAAGTTAAAATTTTATTTTGAGATAGATGAAGTTAAATTTTAGAGCGTGGTTTAGAGAGTCGCATGAATGGATATTTAAAGTTATTAATATTTGCATAGTAAAACTAAAACCTTCTTCCTCTCAAACCGGTATTTCTTAATTCTTACTCTCTTTTATACTCACGTATAAATCAAAAACATTTTTATATTTTTGGAAACCTACAAATTTCACTTGTTACTTCAAACTATTTTTATATTATAAATTATTTAAAAAACCATGATAAGGTGTTGTAAACAGAAATTACTTGTACATTATATGCATTCATAAATATCTAATTTAGAAAAAAAAATATTAAAACAGTTATTATTTTTTTAATGGAGAGACTAATAGAAAAACAATGGAGTCGTTGAGTAACTCTAAAAGTGTTCCTAGAAATCTGCCAAAGTTTCACATTGTGTGAAAATACAAATGTGAAAAGACTCCATTTTCCTTCATGTGCCTTCAAGTGACCCGCAAAATGACTAGCTTTTAGTCAAGTTGTAAGAATTAAAAACAAATTGATGATCGGGAAAAAATATAAAAAATATGACGTTGCAAAATACTTTTACAACTTTTTTTTTTTTTTTTTTTTAAAGTTGTATACACCTTGGTATCTATTTTTCTTTGATTCCTTTGAATTTTTTTCCAATAAAGCTATTTATTGCAAAGAATCAATAATCAATTCGATACATTTCTTATATAAGGTATGTGTGTGTTATGTTGTATTTGAAAAGAATCAATTCAATACATTTCTTATATAGGTATGTGTGTGTCATGTTGTATTTAAATAAAATTTTATATGAATCTATGTTGATTGGCTGCCTTTAAATCATTCCCACATGAGATTTTGTTTCTGATTCTTTGATAAAAATATTTATTCTTTAATTTGTTTGGAATGTAGGAAGAAGTTTTAAACATAAACTAAGAAAGAAGTACTTCTAAGACACTAGTGTTTTCTCAACGTGAGGGTAAAACACAAGAATACACCTTTTTTTCTTTCTAAAACATAACCTAACTGATGTTTCTTCACCGTTCTTTTATATGCATCACAATACATAACTCAATTTAACAGAGAAATTAGATATCTTATAATCAACCAATTTGAAATAAAGAAATCACACACCCACCAATCATTTTGACCTGTTAGGATAGATTTTTGATGCATTTTAATAAGAAAAACTAGTTGATGCCCCGCCCGCGTTGCGGGGCGATGGCCAATAATTCTCAACCAATTAAAAAAAAAACAGTAGTATAGTTTTGTTAGAAAGGAAAACTAAAACGATGACAAGATCGTAATTTTTAGCGGAGGTAAAATCGTAATTTTTAGCTAGGGGAAAACCATATTTTTATTTTGAACTGGAGAAAAACGTAATTTTGAATTGAGGGTGAAAGCGTAATTTTGAACCGAGGGGAAAATCGTAATTTTTTACATACTACAATTCATTCAGTACAGAAAAAACAAAAAATAAAGCAAAATAAGTTGTTGTGTATATAAAACTCATTCAAACCAAATAAAGTTTACTTACTGTGTGTATGAAAAGTAATATAAACGGTGCAATTACTTGCATTGCTACGTTGCTATGGGATTTGATGAGCTCGGTACGAACCGGTACAGAAAACACCGTTACCGAAATCCCTAAAAGTGGGTACCGGTACCGAATATACCTGGTACGGTACGGATCGGTACCGGTACTGGTACGACACCGGCATTTGAGGGTAAAAACAGATGAATACCGGTGTCGAACCGGTACCGAAAATATACCCGGTTTGGTAATAGGACAATTCGATACCGATACAGGTACCCAATACCAGCTCATTCATTAGTGATGTTACTATTCATTAAATTCAATTTTTATTACTAAATTAGTTTACTGTTCATTTAGTTCTCTTTTTAATATATAGGACAATGTGAAGGTGGGCTAGATTGATGACAAAATAAAAAGGATGGATTGCAAACGGGCAAATACTACAAAGGGGCATTTTGGGTGTAAAACCTTGAGACTAAAGTAGAGATGAGCTCGGTATTGAAAGTACTGATATCGAAAATACTGGTGCCCAAATTTGCTAAATATGAGTACCGGTATCGAAAATGTTCGGCATGCTACCGTTACCGGTATGTGACCGGTATTTAAAATCAAAATTGGGTAAAATATCGGTACGATACCGAACTGTTGGGATTGAACCCTACCAGAGGAACATATAATGTAAAGCCAAAACCTGATCACAACAGTGGATTCACAATAAGCAGATGTTGACACTAAGCTCTCCCCTTGACAGTGGTTACCTATCTGCTGATACACTCTAAACACTGCTCAGAAGAACAACTGATGAACCAAACACTGATGAAACAACTAAAAGACTGCTAAAAGGCAAACGCTGAGCTCTATCTACTGTTGTCTCTTAAGTACTGCTGAAGATCCAAGCACTGCTCATTCAAAGACTGATCACCTTTTGAAGAAAGCACTGATGTTCAAGTAATCAGTGCTTAGGCTACAATAGTGGAACGTGAACAGTGTTAGACTTGTTTTGTATTGTATTACCAATCAGTTGTTAGACATAAGTAGTTTTGTATAGATCAGTGTTTATAGGTTGTTAGGCTGTTAGATGTCACTATCATGGTGACGTCAGCTGAGGTACATAAGTAGTTTGGTTTGCCTATAAATATGACAGTACTCTATACTGTTATATTTGATTCGTTTTGAGTGAGTTCTTCTCCTCAATTCAATCCTTTCATCTTGTGCAACCAACCCTGGAGTATCAGGCTGAGGGGGAGTTTAGTCTGTAAGCTTGCATTGTAACCTTTTGCTTTTAATGTAATCTTTCGACTCTATGAAAAGGCAATTGTTTATCAAACTATATTCTCCTTTGATTGTGTTTACAAAGTTTGTTATCCATTTCCGTTGCACTTAAAACTGCTTATATATATTTGATTTATTCAAACATCACAAACAAGAACAATCATGAGAGCCTCGGATCTTAACAATTGGTATCAGAGCTTGGACAGTCAAATTCGATCTAACAATCAATTTGACATAAAAGTTCGGCTCAAAATTCATTGATACTAAGGATGGTTGTATTCAGTTGAAAAACAGAGTAACGAGTAAATCATGATCAAAATGGTTATTCAGAAACTCTGTAAATCAACCAAGATGTCATATGACACACAAATTTCACGCAACAAGTGACATCATGCACAAGTCACTCATAGTTTTCAGATCTGTAAAATATCTGATAAATTATGGGATCGTTCGATATTTTCAAAATTGATTTCAATTGTTGTTTTGATATTTGTGATGTTTTCACTAAATGCTAAAGTATGAACCTCAGATTAACAAAAATCTATGTTCTTAAAACATTAGTGTTTTTGATAACATAAAAGAGGGAAATTAAAACTTTAGTCATTCAGATCTTATGTGTTGAAAACAGGTTGAGTTCCTCAAAAGGACAAAATCAACTATGTTAAAATACATTAAGAAAATCAGGAGTAAAAAATGTCTAGATCATAGGTAATGAGAAGGTTGGCATAAGCATGTGCAGAAATGACCAAATCTCTCAAAACATTACTACAAAATGATTCTGGAACAAGTATTCCTTCAATAAATACCCCTCAGTAAGTATTTTAATTCTTATGATTGGGAAGGGTAAAAAGGGAAGAAGAAAATTCACAAAAACTCAGAAGTGTGTTTATCTCAAAACTTTTCAAGTCAAAAGAAAAGAGTATAAACATAAAAAACACTTATGAGTCATAGTTTAGAGTAATAATAATCATTAAGCAGCTGTGTGCATCCATTTGCTCAGGAAAAGGTTTTGATTCCGGTGAATGAACTCCAAAGAGGACTAGAAAATTTTTCCATCCATGTGTCCTCATGTTTGCAATCAACTGACAAAGAAAATGGTACCATACAGTGGTCAGAACGTATTCAGAATGTTCTACCAACTACTGACAAACCACTGACCATTTTGTTAAACTTAAGAATAATATGATCACGTACCTTATTGAAAAGTTTACCAGATCCTCTTTGATGCTGTTTTCAGAAAATCCTTTAATCTTTTTTTCTTCAAAGGATTTTCTCAAATAACCAGGATATATTGTTCATTTTTTTTTGAATAGTGTATTTTGAACTTTTGCTTGTTTTTGTTGGCGATAGTTTCTGTTACCTGTCAGGATATAATACCTTATTTTTGTTGGTATTATTGTTCTAATAAATGGGTCAAGAGGAAAAGGTACATATGTCAAGATCATGTCATTTTCAGGGTTGTTTTAAACATCAAAGGTTGATTGCTAACAGTGCTTAAACTACAGAGGTATTTATGTTTTAATTTGAATATTAAACGATAATGAGATGCCTACTTAACCACTGTTCTTCAAAATTGACATGTGGCAAAAACCTTGAACGAAAATTCTCAAAACAGTTGCTGAAATATTTGTTCTTCAAATCTGTATCATTTACCCTAATCACTGTTTTATTCAAACATCTGATCACTAAATACTATCCACTGCTGAAAGTCAACCACTGATTCCTCATTTTGCTAAGACAAGCACTGATACTCAAAATCAGTGTCTTATCCACTGATATACTATCCACTGATAGTAAAAATCTTCCACTGTTTTCACATTATTACCGTTGTAACCACTGATGCTTGATTCATCAGTGGCTCTTAAAACAACTGTTCTCCACCCTTCATCCATTTCATTTGTGTTTGATACGTGGTCAGTTTTTAGCCTTCAGATCAAAATAACCGCTGCCACATCAGCGATCACTTTTTCCCTAAATAAAACCCTGCCCTAAACCCCCAAAGCAGGGTTTTACACTGTCGAATTGAATTCCAAAGTTCTCTTCTCAAAGCAGTTTCCAACCTTTCTTCTCAAAACATTCTCCGATTCTTCTTCATCAAAATGACGAAGTCAAAATCAAAATCAAAATCTAAACCAAAATCACCATCATCTTCAAAAGAGGTCGCTCAAACGACCGAAGAAACCATTGAAATTCCATACAAATCACCTCATAACTACGTGGGTCTCCTCACAAAACCTACCGATAACCACACCTTCGACTCCATCATTGATACACTATCTGCATTAAAGTACAAAACTTTGTTGACAGTAGATGCTCCCATTTACTTGCAAACCCAGAGAGAGTTTTGGAAAAATGCAAATCTTGAAAAACAAGACGGAAAAGTAGTAGCCATTAACTCCTCGATATAGGGTAAAGCATTTCAAATTACCCCACAATCAATCTCAGAGGTCTTCAAACTCGATGATCTGAAAGGTAAAACTTCTTTTGATAAAATCGAGTTAAAAGCTGATTTTCTGAAAAGAGGGTATGCAGAACAATCAAAGGTAGATACCTTAAAAAAAGGTTATTTTCCATCTGCACCTAGATTTTTATTCCACACACTTTTAAGTTGTGTTTCTAATAAAACAACAGCGTTTAATGAAATACCATTGAAGATTCAATGCCTGGGATATGCTATTCTAAACAATAAAGATTACAACTATTCCCAGGAGATCTTCAATGACATGGTAAAGAATGTTGACAGCAAATCATTTCTTCTTTTTCCAAGATTTCTGAGCTATTACTTTAAACAAAAATTTGAAAAAGAGGATGAAAATTTGCCCAAACAAGGTGTCCATTTTCAAATAAAAAGTTTAACAATTGAAACATTTTCAAGAATGATGGCACCAATAAAATTAAAAGCAAAGGTGCCTGAGCAGACTTTAGAAACTGCCACTGATCCTCAGGTAACTTCTGCTGAGCCCACTGCTCCAGGTGATCAGAGCAGCACAACCACTGCTCTGAAACCCACACCTGACATTACCAAAAAGACCAAAAGAAAAACATCCAGAAAACCCACCAAACCCAAAACAAAGGCAACTCTGGAAGATGAGATCCCAGAGCAACTGCCAGTGACAAAACAAATGTCACCACAAACCACTGCTGCTACTTCCTCACAGCAGTTGGAAGAAAGATTGTTGGTGCACGAAATGTCTGCTGACTACGTCTTATCAAGTCTTGTGTCTAGATAGGCTAAACGGTTGTATAAACGCGATTAAAATAGGGTTGTTTAGGTTAGATTTAATCCTGACCAT
Organism: Helianthus annuus; assembly: GCF_002127325.2. NCBI lineage: Eukaryota > Viridiplantae > Streptophyta > Magnoliopsida > Asterales > Asteraceae > Helianthus > Helianthus annuus. The sequence continues at coordinate 34,521,678 of NC_035442.2, forward strand.
TTGAAAGAACCCTGGCCGTTTGAACAAGCCTGGCCGTTTGAGATTGTCTGGCCGTTTGAGGCCCGGCCGTTCGAACATGATTCAAACGGTCAGCCTATGCCTATATATAGTAGTCATTTTCAAACGGTCAGCAGCAGTAGTTGATGTGTTTGTGAGTCGAGGTGCTGTCCAATTGTATTCAGAATTGTTGTATAGACTTGCAAACAGTAATAGAAGGAAAAATTGAAAGGATAAAGCTGTTTTGACTTCATTTACGTTGATTCCGCCTTCGTATGTGAAGATGAACTACTTCTACTGACGTTTTAGGACATCAGATCGGTCCAACAAAGATCTCAACCTATGCCTAAAACTCCTCCTGCATCCTCACAAAAGGATCAGGTTGTAATCACAGGGACACCAAATTATGAAGCTCTGGATCCACTCGGATCTATCTTCCACAGTCCTGATCCCAAGGACATGTCTCTTTCAACACCCATACCCTCACCAATCATAATGCCACAATCAATAATACCCCTGTTGCATGGAGTTGTTATTGCACAGACACAAACCAGTTCCTCTCTATCACCCATTAGTGAGAGTATACCTCCACAAGTGACTGGGTCTGTTGCTTATACCTCTGCTATCCCAGCAACAACTGAGGAGGTTACACCCCCTGAGTTACAAGTAACTCTCGGTGGTAGTTCAAGTGGAGCAGCAACTACAACTGATGGATCAACAGATCTTTAGTTGGACAGTTGTTTCATTAATAAGACTCCCTTGAAGGCAATTTCTTCCATGGCAACATCGGTAACCACCAGTGAGTTGATTTTCACCACCGGTACCATCAAAGGTTTATCGAGTGCTGAAGAAAGAAGTCCCCAGTACCAAGAACAAGGGGCATCAATGGATGATTTTTGGGACTCAGTTCCTAAGTCACACATTGATACAACCACTACTGGTGGGGATTCAGATGATCCTACTAATGTAGGCGATGATTCAAAATATCAGGAATTGACGGAAAGAGTTGAAAAACTTGAAGATTCAGTTGCTGAAATTAAAGATATGGTGCAAGAGATTTTAAAAGCTCAAAAAGCACAAGCTACTGCTGCTCCTGCTCAAGCACCTGCACAACATGCATTTGCTGCAAATGAGCTTTGGAATATTTTTCAACCCATGCTTGAAAAACTGTGACAACTCGAACTTCAGACTTGCTTTGATGTAACGTTACGTGTCTATGAGAACTGAATTATATGATTTTAAATGAATAATTGTTTACGTGTGTTATGTGTGTATGTATGTTAGGTGAATGTATACGAACCCAAACCACACGCCTGATCCGATTGCATAACACTTTAACCGGTCACACAAGCCCTTTGGGCCATACCTTGTTCACGGACCCTTAGAAGTAACCGGATGGGCTCGGCCCACTCCCCCACTCGCAACACAAACCGAGTTTAAGGGTTTTGTTTTATTGTTTTGCAAAAACACAAACACACACAACCCTACTTGCTCCCTATCTCTCTCTCGTTTGCTTGGAACTCGACGGCAAGAGCATTCACAATTCGGATCACCCTCTCTTCTCCTCTAATTCGGTTAGTACTTGTCATGTTTGTAATTGTTTGTGTGTGTGTTGATGTTTTCGGGTATGTTTGCTTGATGTCCAAGGATTCTTGTTGACATGTTGTTTGTGATAGTAGTTAGTAATGATTGTGAATTGGCTCACATATGCACCTTATAATAAATCGGATGTTACAATTAAGAACAACCGAATGGATGATTAATCTGTTGTTGTGATATGTATTTCGGATGGTGTGATGATAATAATCGGCTGCCATGTATTGGTTTGGGATGCTAGATTGAGTATGAATGTTGATGATGTTCTTGTTGATGCTTGTTTCGATTAGGGTTTATATGAGTTTATGATAGGTTGGCTTGTTTGATCAATGATATGTTGTTTGAATTTGGTTGATTTTGGAATTGAAACTGATTTGATCCGAATCATGAAACTGCCTAATTGTTTGCTGATATTACGGAATGATTGTTGGGAATGATTATGGAAACCAGTTACACACACGGTTGCGACTCGGTACCACTCATTGCGAGTCGGAACCCCACTCGAGACCACAAACAGCACAAGCCGAGACCATGGTTGCGAGTCCCGTTGCGACTCGTAACCAGACCATGATGAGCCGAAATCACCATTGCGACTCGCAACCTCCTGTTGCGACTCGTAACCTCCGGCTGTGACTCGTAACCGGGCCATGATGAACCGAGACCACCGGTTGCGACTCGAGATCGCTGGTTGCGACTCGAGACCACCTTTGCACATACATCTGTTTGGGCCTACACTGTCACGGGCCCAACCGTTTGAGCCAAATGATTGAATTTGTGAACTGTTTGACTATTGGACTAGTATGCGTTTACTATTTGGGCCAGGTTATGATTGGGCCGAACACTTAGATTGTTTATCGGATTGCTGATATGTGTACATGTTTGCCATGATTATACGTGATACAATATACGTGCTATGTACGAACCTGACTTGTATAATAACCATGATAGGACGTGGTTGACCATTTACTTGCTACCTGTACTCTTTGTGTATCTGCCGAGCAAACCAAGGTGAGTTCACACAGCCAAGGCATGGGATTCCCGGGTTGGGGATTGGGTTGGATATGTTGAATATGGAATGATTACTCGTACTTACGCATTCTCTAGACGATAGACCATCGTCCTCAGGTTAGTCAGGACACGTTACGTAAAGCCTACGTAACCCAGATTATTTGCCATTTGTCTCCCGGGTCGGGAGGACACGTTACGTAAAACCTACGTAACCCAATACCATCCACTGGCTTCCAGGTCGGAAGGCCACGCTGCGTAAAGCCTACGTAGCCCCCCACGCGTACCACTGTCCTCGGGGAAGGGCACGTCACGTAAAGCCTACGTGACCCTGTACGTTTTCCTGTTCTCGGTAAAGAAGAACACATGGTCGGAAGTTAGTCTAGTAAGTACCGTTAATGAGAAGCCCTCATTAGCCAGGATAAACATGGGAAGCCCCCACCAGTATTATGAACACAAGGTTTGGGAAGCCCCCACCTTTAGTACACACTAGTATGGGAAGCCCCCACTAGCTAAACTTATGCACTATGTTATGAACTTACTTTCTGTGAACTCGCTCAACTAGTTTGTTGATTATTTGCTGCATGCCTTGCAGGACCTTAGGTACCTTATGGAGCTTGCACAGGGAGGAGCAGGTCGTTGTGGGATGTGGATCATGAACTTTATCTGAACTTATAACTATTTTGAGATTACATACTATGCTTCCGCTATTTAAACGATGTTTGGTTTTGAACATCAATCATGTCATGATGATTTACATTAATTACTTTTATATTAAATGCTATGTTTGATATGATTGATGGCTTGATCCTGGTCAGTCACGCTCCCAAGCGGTGGTATTCCGCGGGTGGATTTTTGGGGTGTGACAAAAACAACAACATATGGCTGATCAAAAGCATGCTATTCAAGTACAAATGCTGACCAACATGGTGGAATCAAGGTTTAAAGACACTCAAGCAGATATCAAGGCTATAAAGGCTAGCATAAAAAAGACTGCCCATAGTGGAAAAGTTCCATCTTCCATCCTCTTCATGGATACACCCCTTGCAGATAATGCCAAAAAGGGGGAGAAAATCAAGTTGAGAAAGAAAGGAATAGAAGATGGGCTGTATATTGAACCAGAAGAAGAAAAACAGTCATCTAAATCACCTCAAACCACAAAATCCAAAACTTCAATTCAAACAGCTGATACATCAGTAGTTACAAAAACTGTTGTCAGTAGCCAAACAGCTGCCATGTCATCAACACACACCACTCTATCACACACCATCACAACCACTGTTCCAACAGCATCATCATCTACAATCATATCACCACCACTACCTCCTGCCATAAAGCAGAAGACAGCAGATGTTACAACATCTGCTGTAATGACAACAGTGATTGAAACACCAGTTGTTTCAACCACTGTCAGTCAATCACAATCACAAACCACTGCTATCCAATCTCAAACCACTGATCCACCCAAAACATCATCAGCCTCTTCTACATCAAAAAGGAGAAGGGTTTTCAATCCTGATGATGAGTCACATCTTCCATCCCCTGCTCAAAAGCAGAAGACATCTGTTGACATATCAGCAGTTGTAATGACAACAGCGGTTGAAACACCAGTTGTTTCAACCACTGTTAGTCAAACATCCACCACTGATCTCATCATTCCGACACCACAACCTCCAAAGCCTCACAAAAGAAAAAGAGAAACAACACAGGCTACTGATGAAAAGTATGATCCTGTTGCTGCTAAATATCCATTGGAATTAGAGTTGTGAAAAATGAGATGAAACAGTTTTACACTGAAGATGATCCTACAAAAAGGAAATTTCCTTCTCTCATAGGTTTCATAATTCCAGAAAACATGGATGAATATCTCGAAATAAAAGCAAGACAAGCAAGGATAAGAGCCAAAGTTGAATGAAAGGATCAAGGTGATGAAGCCATTTTGGAAAGAAGGGAATTCCTGCTCAACAAAGTCAAACAAATAGAAGAATATGCAAGTGATCTGAACAAAGAAATATCAAGTTTATTCCCTGAAGCAGAACAACGAAATGAATTAAGAAAAGAATATCTTGCATACATTATGAAAGAAAAGTTCTATCCTGCTGAAGAAACAGAATTCAAAGACTGGCCAATCGTTGCACTAAAGCATGAGGCTAACAGAATTGAAAAGATTAAACTTGATCCACGGAAGAAAAAGACAGCTCCAAATTGGAACAAATACAACAAATTCATAGCTGATCTTATTTCCAAGCATAAAAGAAAGAAGCAGGAGTTGGTGGATGGAAAGGTGGATACTGCGGATGCCATAGCAAAATGGTCAAAGCAGCAAACTGATGAAGCTTATGAAAGGCTTGAGAAGCAGAGGTTGAAAGTCTCTGACATTCCTAAAAAGTCTAACTACAAAAAGCTACAGGAGCAAGTCAAGACCTTTGAAACACAGACCAGCACAGCAGAAGCCTTTATCACAAAATTGAGAAAAGAAAGGAAGGAAATGTTGTCTGCTGGAGAAGAAAAGAATAAAGAAGCTGATCAGATTGAAGAAGCTATCAAGAAAATAGCTCCAGATAAAGAAAGATTAGCAAAACTACAAGACCTTGCCAAAAGGGTCAAAGTAGTAAGCCAAAAGTCATCAGCAGATGTCACAAACAGTGAGCTGTCTGACAAAGAAGTAGAAGCAGACATAGCTGCAGCTAATATGATTATTGAAAAAGCATTCACACGAGTGTCTGAAGCTCATGATACTGCTCTACACTTTTTCTCTAGGCCAAACACTTTAAGTTCATCAGTCAATAAACCTCTCCCAAGAAACCCATTTGGTTTAAAAATACTAAAGTGGCTCTCTGATCAAAAGACCCACGTATTGACTCTGATCAGAACCAATGGAGAAGTGAGGCATATATCAAGGAATCAAGCACTAGGCCTAAGTGTTGAAGATCTACAAGATCTCCTTGAGCTTACACTGTTCAGGGATGAGGCTGATTTAAGTTCCAAAGAGTTTGAAGAAGAATTTAAAAGAAAAGCAAAGGAACTTCTGATGAAGAATAAAAATCCAGAATAATGACAGGTTTTGGCATTATCTGTTCCAGGGGGAGATTGTTGGGATTGAACCCTACCAGAGGAACAGATAATGTAAAGCCAAAACCTAATCATAACAGTGGATTCATAATAAGCAGATGTTTACACTAAGCTCTCCCCTTGACAGTGGTTACCTATCTGCTGATACACTCTAAACACTGCTCAGAAGAACAACTGATGAACCAAACACTGATGAATCAACTAAAAGACTGCTAAAAGGCAAACGCTGAGCTCTATCTACTGCTGTCTCTTATGTACTGCTCCAAGCACTGCTCATTCAAAGACTGATCACCTTTTGAAGAAAGCACTGATGTTCAAGTAATCAGTGCTTAGGCTACAATAGTAGAACGTGAACAGTGTTAGACTTGTTTTGTATTGTATTATCAATCAGTTGTTAGACATCAGTAGTTTTGTATAGATCAGTGTTTATAGGTTGTTAGGCTGTTAGATGTCACTATCATGGTGACGTCAGCTGAGGTACATCAGTAGTTTGGTTTGCCTATAAATATGACAGTACTCTATACTGTTATATTTGATTCGTTTTGAGTGAGTTCTTCTCCTCAATTCAATCCTTTCATCTTGTGCAACCAACCCTGGAGTATCAGGCTGAGGGGGAGTTTAGTCTGTAAGCTTGCATTGTAACCTTTTGCTTTTAATGTAATCTTTCCACTCTATGAAAAGGCAATTGTTTATCAAACTATATTCTCCTTTGATTGTGTTTACAAAGTTTGTTATCCATTTCCGTTGCACTTAAAACTGCTTATATATATTTGATTTGTTCAAACATCACAAACAAGCACAATCATGAGAGCCTCGGATCTTAACACGAACCGATACTGATACTTCGATATCGGTACTGAAAACACCAAAAAGTGGGTACCGATTCGATACCGAAAATAATTCGGTACAAGAAAATCTGTACCGGTACCCGGTACCAAATGCTCATACATATATTAAAATGCAATTTACTCTTTAAATTCAGAGTAAATTACATTTTCTATCCTTTGTGTATTACCAGAATTATAAAATGTGCCCTTTAAACAAATAGGTACATATCCAAATTCTTGGTATTATCATACAGGTTATGTCCTTTGAATCAAACCCAGTTTATTTACTCAGTTAATAATAATTAAAGAAGGGTATGATAGGTATTTCACATCCCATTTCATCATATACCCATTTATAAACACACACACACGCTTTTTATTTCTCCATCCCTCTCTCTCTCTCTCTTCTTGCATTGCTTGAATCCAGTCTGAGTCATTAAGAGCTTCTTTGATAGACTTGGGTTCTATCTTGCTTAAGAACCCAACAAAAGCACACTCATGTGCTGTGGCAGATCATGTTGTTCTCACACCATCTTCTGGATTACCAATGATGTCAGTTTGAACATGTCCTTTTATCCATCTCAACTTCTTGTGAAACGTTGTTGGTTCTGATGGATTTGAAGTTTCCCCCTGAACATTTGCCTCATTTGCATGGAATGTATCAGAATTTTGATTGTCAGATGTATTTTCATTGTTTTGATTCAAGGTTTCTGATACATTTTCCATTTGTTCTGCAGGGTTAGCACATGAATTTTCTATAGATTTATTTGTGAGAGTTTGATCATGTCCTAGGAATTCTTCTGTAACTATTTCAAAAAGATGTTCAAGTTTTTCTTGTTTATCAGAAAGGTTTATTTCCTTCATAGATTCAATCGAAACTTCTGTTTCTGATGAATCATCAAAAGATACATATAAACTTTCTCTGATTTTCCTTGTGTTCAAGATAAAAATTCTATATGCTTTTGAGGACATTGAATAACCAAGAAAAATACCTTCCACTGCTTTTCTGTCGAATTTTTCAAGACTTTCAAAATCATTGAAAGCAAAACATCTACAACCAAATGTGTGCAAAAATTTTACACTTGGTATCCTACCATTTATAATGTTGTAAGGTGTTTTATTATGTCTTTTATTGATTATGGACCTGTTTTGGGTAAAACAAGCATTTGCTATTTGCCTATGCCCAAAAGTGAGTGGGCAGTTTTGCATGAGCAAGCACTGTTCTAGCTACTTCCACTAAGGTTCTGTTTCTCCTTTCTACCACTCCATTCTGTTGAGGTGATCTTGGAGCAGAAAAATCATGAGAGATTCCTTTGCTTACAAGGAAGCTCTCAACTTTTGTGTTCTTAAATTCTGTTCCATTATCTGTTCTGATCCTTCTGACTGACAATTTAAAAAGATTTTCAATTTTTCTGATAAAATTTATGATCAGATCTAGAGTTTCACTTTTCTTTCTTAAAAACTCAACCCATGTGTATCTGAAAAAATCATCTACTATGACAAGTATGTACTTCTTTCCAGAAAAGCTTTCAGTGCTTTTGGGTCCACAAAGATCCATATGCAAAAGTTCTAAATTTTGTGTTATTGAAGATTCAGAAATTGTTTTGTGTGAGCTTCTTTTTGATCTACCCATTTCGCAAGCTTCACAAATTTTATCCTTCTCTGAGGATATGAAAGGTAATCCTTTTACCAGTCCTTTGTTTGCTAAATTGCTTAAATTTTTAAAATTTAAGCGGGCTAATCTTTTGTGCCACAGCCAACTACTACCTTTGTTAATTTTTAAAAAAGAAACATAACTTAATCAAAATAGTAGATTGACTGTCTTATTCTTTTACCACTTAAATAGATCTTATTGTCATCCATACCAATTAGCAAACATTTTTCTGGTAAGAAGGTTACCTGAAAACCTTTGTCACAAAATTGACCACAACTCAGCAGATTGTACTTTAAGCCTTCTACATAGGCTACTTTTTCGATGGTCAAACATCCAAACTTTATACATACATACCCCAAAATCCTCCCTTTTACTCCATTTCCAAAATTAACCAATTTACCCAATGTTGAAACAAAGTTACTGAGCAAGCTCCTGTCTCCAGTCATGTGCTTGGAGCTACCAGAATCGCAGTACCAGATCTGCTGCCCATGATGGTCCTGAAATGGTAAAGTTAGAGGGTTTTTGGTACCCAGACTTGCTTGGGTACTTTTTCTGATGAAGTTTTAATCAGATTGTCATCTTTTGATGAACTTTCATCAGAGTATCTGTTGCATGCTGAGCCATGAACAGATTTTCAATTTTTGTTTGGAGATGGTGTTGAACCAGCTTCAGAATGTCAACACATATACAAGTTTCTTTATCAGAAGTTTTTGATTACTCTACTTGTGATGAAATTGTTGGATAATTTTGAAAATTTGAGTGAATCACTTCTGGAGTTTTTAAACACTTTTGTTTGAATTCACTCCTTTTTGCTTTTAAGTTGAGTTTTGAGATATCAAAAGAGTTCTCAGAACTTATTGATCTGCATGATTCTGAATCAGATTCTGATGTAAATTTATCAGAAATCTGATGTATTGCTTTCACAAAGGTGGTGGGTTTAATTTCATTTGTTTTTACATATCCTAAACCCTCACCTCTGTTCTTTGGTGTAGTTTCAATAAAGTTAATGAATTCCTTTACTTGTTGAAAACCCTTTACATTTATTTCTTTATCATGAATTTTCTTGTATAGATCTCTCCTTTCTTTTTCATAAAATTCAATTTTTGCTCTGTGATCTAAGCTATCTTCTATCAGTAACTGGTTTTCAATTATAACTTTATTCAGGGTTCTTTGCAGCTCATCAGATTTTTTACTTTCTGATTTCTGTTTATCTTGCAGACTTAGAAAATCTGACATGAGTTTTGACGAGGTATGACCCGGATCGGCTAACCCGACCCGGTCATTACCTATTATTTTATTATAAATAATTAATTACAAATGTTTATTCTAGAATGTTCTATTCTGCATGGATAAATCACGTAACTAAATCCCCACTCTTTTGGGGAAGATCATGCAAATCCCTAACTTATCGGAGCCCATCCTAAGTTAAGGGAAACCCTAATGGTAAACTATAAATAGAGGTAAACATCTAAGGTATGATTCATCTTGCTCTCATTTACTCTCTCTCTATATATATACACTTATACTTTCTCCCAAACCGATACTTATTCTCACGCCAGAGGGTGGTTACAGGAATAACCCCATTCCTGTAATGAGTCCTAACGGTGTTCTGTTTTGCAGCTACCAGTTCGGATCGCCAAGAGTAGAAGTCCTGGTTGGATACTACCGTAAAGGTCAGTGTTTCTTCATTGGCGCCATCCGTGGGACATTTCGGTAACAACAGCAAGATTGAACCCAATGGCAAGCGATCAGAACACGGCAGCAGCACCGAGTCAGGCGATGATAACTAGCAATCCATTGCTAGAAATGAACCCTCTTACCACCATGCCAGCCTCGCCGGCTGTGACCAGGTCTCTCGACTTGGAATTTGAAGCGGAAGGACCACCACTAGGTTTTACAGGCACCACCGCCGTATCTTCTCGGACGACGGCGGCAGACCTATTCTCATATACCTCTCTGCAGTTCCGATCAGTCGAACCAACCGCTACAGGCGCTAATGTCTTCACCCTAGCAGCAACCACGAGTGCACAGACTATACGTCATAGCACTATGCCGGTTATCACATCTGCAAGCTCAAGCACTGTCATACCGCAGGTGAGCACGCCTCAATATTATCAGCCCTCGGTCACCAATGCCATGCCGCCTTTATATTCGGCGGCACTAACGGCAACGCTATCCACGCCACCCCATCAACCAGTTGTCATACCGGCGGGAATCATGAACGCCCCGGTTACGCCGGGAAATCAAGCTTACTTCCCAGGATACTATTACGCGCCCCCATATGGGTATTTACCTCCAGACAATACCCCGACATACACTCCTCAGGGGCGGTGCAAGGCTTTGCTCAATAGTCACCATACGCGGCTTATATGCCACTTTGGTGGACTTTTCCAACATCCCAGTCAGCCTACAGTCAGACTCCACCAACAGCGGAACCTGTGTATGATAGAGGGAATGCATCTAGGCCCCGTTTTTCTCCAAGCGGGGGCCCCAGCTCTACATTACACACCACCCTGGTTCAACCCCCTGTTACCTAGGGAACCAGCCAGAGCGGTGCAACTCCTCCAATACAGCCCATCAATGTCGAAGAAGACGACCTCACCAGACCTTACAAACCAGTGGATGCTACTTTTAAGTCCAAGTTTACCAGAAGAATAACTGAAGCTCCAATTAAGGAAAAACCCAAGATGCCTCAAACTGTGGGCAAATACGATGGTCTAGGCGATCCCGATGACCATCTTAACCTGTTCAAGAGCGCCGAGGAAGTAGCTTGTTGGCCCATGCCCCTCTGGTGCAAGATGTTTGTCCAAACGCTGGTAGGAGCAGCCCGGGTCTGGTGGGATAGGTTGCCCGTCAGGGAAATTGATAGCTTTGAAGATCTAGAGGCCAAGTTCACATTGCAATTCGGCCAGCAGAGAAGGCACACAAAGGACCGAAACGAACTCCTCCACATTCGTCGGCGAGACAATGAAACAGTGGAAAGTTTCATGTTGGGATTGAACTCTATCAGAGGAACAAATAATTAAAGCCAAAACTGGATCAGAGCAGTGGATCCAAAAATAAGCAGATGTTATGTATACAAGTCTCTCCCCTTGAAAGTGGTTTCAACATCTGATGACCTCCAATCCACTGATCCTTACAACTGCTGACCTAAAACTGCTGATCAAGTCAAAGACTAATGAAGACTAAAGCTCTGCTGATCAATCTACTGCTATGAGCCAAGTACTGTTGGGTTCACAACAGTGGAAGGATAAAGCAGTAGTTTAGCTTGTTATATGTAATGTATTGTAATCAGTAGTTAGCATAGCAGTGTTTATATAGATCAGTTGTTTAGAGTTTGTTAGGAGGTTAGATGTCACTTTCATGGTGACGTCAGCAAAGATGCCACAGTGGTTCGTCCGTGCCTATAAATAGAACAGTACCATGTACTGTTCTATTAGCTCTCTTCATCACTTTCATTCCTGTATGAACAATCACTGTGAGCTCAGGCTGAGGGGGAGTTTGTTACATACTTGCATATTGTAATTGAATCCTGTAATAAATTCACGCATTCGGTTCAATGTTAAACATGTATGTTGAAAGCAATTCTCCTATTTGATTGTGTGCAAAGTTTGGTTCCATTTATATTCCGCTGCACTACTCATTAATTTTTCATCTTAATTCAAACGTAAAACACAATAAATCCAAACTCAGATCCTAACAATTGGTATCACAGCTCGGACAGTCAAATTTGATTTAACAATCATTTTGACATAAATAGTTCAGCTCATAATCGTTGATACTGATAGTTGTTCATTTTGTTGAAAAACAGAGCAAGGCTTAATCACCATCAAAGTTGATTAATCAGTGCCTGTAAAACAACCAGGATGACGTCACAATCACAAGATGATAAGAATAACATTGGTTCACTTTTCAAACCACCTATGCTTAAATGTAATGAATACAACATCTGGGAGAGAAGGATGGGTCACATCCTTGCTCAACGGAATACTGGATGTTGGAGATCTGTTGTTTTTGGACCACATGTTCCCATGGTGCCAAGTGCTGAGGATACAAAGAAGTTCGAACCTAAAAAACCTGAAACTATATTGAAACTGATTTTCAAAAGTTCGAACTCGATGCCAAAGCATTTAGCATCATTGCATCTGCATTACCCAATGAAATTTATGCTGGGCTGTTACACTGTAACAGTGCCAAGGAATTATGGGATGCACTTAAGGAACAGTTTGGGGGAACTGAAGAAGTTATTGAAAATAAAAAGGAAATTCTGAATCAGCAGTATGAAACCTTTTGTCACATTAAGGGTGAATCATTGACTCAACAGTTTGAGCGATTCAGTTGTCTCATTAGTGAGCTAAGGCTTGTTAAAGTTACATTTGCTAATTCTACACAAAATAGCAGGTTTCTTAGATCAGTACCTGAAAAATGGGATACAATTGCTTTTGTAACTAGGAATTCTGCTGAGTTCAAAGATCTGACCCTGACCCAACTTCATGGTAGACTCCTGACCTATGAAAGGGAGTTAAACCAGAAAAAGAAGTTGCAGGAGTCTGGTAAAGTTGCTAATGATTATTCATTTGGCAGCATAGCTCTTTTTGGTCAGGAAGAATCTGGTAGCAGTAGTAAGGATCAGAGTTATGATCACTTTATTGACATAACTGCTGGTGGAAACTTTAATAACTCTGATTCTCACTCTGCAAATTATGCTTTTACTACAAATGGTGAAAACCAGATGTCAGATAACTTATGCTTTCAACTCAATGACTTACAGCACTTTGATCCAACTGACCTTGAAGAAATGGACATTTTGCATCAATTGGCATTGCTTAGTGTAAGAACAAGCAAATTTTACAAAAGGACAAGGAGAAAATTCCCAGGGTTACATGGGAATTTAAAAGTGGGGTTGGATAAATCTAAGATCAAGTGCTATAAGTGCAATAGGCTAGGACACTTTGCTAGGGAATGTAGGAGTCAAACTACTGGTCCAATTGTTACTCATCCCAGCTCAAACTCTTGGCCACAAAATCAAAGCACTGTGCACTATTCCCATTATACCCCTGTTGCCCATGAAAACACTGCTCATTATGCAAACCCTGTTCCTGTGCATTATGTTCAAACCACTGTCCCTCAAATTCAGTATGTTCAGGCTCCTGTACCTCAGGTTCAAGTGCAACCAGTTGCACCACAACAAGCCGCACCATCAGCAGTGGTTCAACCAGATCAGCAAAGCTTTTTCACCCAAGGCTTTGTTGACTGTAGCAGATTACCTGATGAGCTAGGGGATGAAAATTTTGCACTCTATGCTACTAATGATGCTTCTAATGATGAATTTTGTCTTATGGCATTAGAGTCTATACCAGAAGAGCTGGATGCTAAAAAGGGGCAAACAAGTGCTGAAACAGTGGATGAAGTTACTGAAGCAGTGGTTACTGCTGTTGCTGGTGAACTATTGCTGGGAGAAAATTCAGAAACCCTGATTGAACCATTGGTTGACCCCTGGTCCAAAGAAGAAGAAAAGGAAGAAAAGAAAGAAGGTGAGGAAGAAGAGAGAGCTGATGAAGAAAATGAACATCAATGTGATTGTGCCATGATGGCTGCAGCTAAGGTATCATCTCAGGTTCTTGAAAATTTGTGTTCAGACAAATGCATCATAGCATTTGCTAACATTAAAGAGGTGAATGAAAACCTTAGGGATAGAGTGTTGAATGATGAGGTCAAATTTGAAAAGTCTTTAAAAGAACTTAAAAAATAAATTGGCTGAAAAAGATAAAGAAATCTGCAGCTTAATAGAAGAGCAAAGCATAACCAAAAACCAACTTCAAACAATGGCAGAAAAATACCAGGTTTGCAAAAATGAGTTGGAATCCACCCAAATCACTTGTGAAAAATGTGTGGAATCATGCAAAGGTTATGAGGTCATGCTTGAAAAACAGATCAAAAGCAATGTGAAATTTGGTATTGGTTTTAGAAAACATGATGAAATTGAAAACAATGCTTTAAAAGAATCTGTTCAATCCACTGTTGAAGTTATTCCCACAAACAAGGATGGCCAAGAGGTTAAAATAACTGACAAACTTGGTAACAAAATAACTCTGGAAAGATCTGTGGGGTCCTCAACTTTTGAGGAAATTTAGAAATACCAATTTAAACCTACATGGTCTGATGAGTGTGACATCCTTGAAAACTTCAAACCAATGTGTTAGGATCGGATGCTGTCATGAATGTGTTTGTTTGTATAATTTGAACAAATTAACAGAAATGAGCAGAGTTTAAGTGCAGCGGAAATGAACAACAAACATTGTAAACACAATCAAGAAAGAAAATAGTTTTGATAAACACTTGCTTCACTTTAAGCTGAATGATTACAATTAAGTCAAAAAATTACAAAGCATGCTTACAAAACTAAGCTCCCCCTCAGCCTGATACTCCAAGGTTGGTTGCACAAGATGAAAGGATTGAATTGAGGAGAAGGACTCACCCAAAACGATCAAATGTAACAGTACAGAGTACTGTTCCATTTATAGGCAAACCAAACCACTGAGGCATCTCAGCTGACGTCACCATGAAAGTGACATCTAACAAACTAACAAAATCTATCTACTGTTCTATAACAACTGACCATACAGACACTGATTGCATTCTAAACACTATGTATAAACACTGACTCTTCATTCCACTGATGTAGTCAACCACTGTTGTTTGAGCAACAGTGAAGCAACAGTGGTTTCTTCAAAGGGTTCAATCCCAACAATCTCCCCCTGGAACAGATAATGCCAAAACCCTTCATTATTCTGGATTTTTGTTTCTCATCAGAAGTTCCCTAGCTTGTCTTTTAAATTCTTCTTCAAAGTCTTTGGAACTTGAGTCATCCTCATCCCTGCACAGTGGGAGTTCAAGGAGATCTTGCAAATCTTCAACACCAAGACCTAGTGCTTCTTTCCTTGATATGTACTTCACTTCACCATTGGATCTGACCAGGGTCAATACATGGGTCTTTTGATCAGACATCCACTTTAGTATTTTTGATCCTAATGGGTTTCTTGGGAGAGATTTATTTATTGGATGAGGTGTTTGGTGATGCAGTGTTTGCAGATTGTTCCAATCCAAGATCTTCTTTGATCATTATCTTAATGCCCTCTTTTACAAGGTCATCACCAGCTATTAGACCTTGGATTGTTTCAGCGCCCAACTGTTTTTGTGGCCTTCTTTTAAAGATGGTTGCACCAGCTGGAGCAGTGGATCTCCTGATTTGTAGCTTAGATGGTCTTTTTGAAACCTCTGCTTCAGGATAGTCAGGTTTTTGTGGAGCAGTAGGATCTGTCTTTCTTAATTTCTCCAAACTTTTGTAGGTAGCCCTAACTTTATCTTCTTTCCATCTTATCACTTGATTCCAAGACCCATAATCAGCAGCAACCAATTCCTCTTATATCCTTTTCAGCTCTACCTTTTTATCAGGTACATTCCTTTTGAACTTTGCCCAATCTGGAGGAGTGTGCTTGACCTTATTCTTGATCATTTCTTGGATCCTGGCAGCTTCACTTTCAAGCTCAGGAATGGTCCACTCTTTGTACATGTGTTTTTCTCCTTTGTACTTCTTAGTTTCCAGGATGCTTTCAATGTAGTCTTTTCTCAGAGTTTCATCTGCTCTCTCTGAGATTTGTTGACACACATTTTTTACAAATTGCTCTAAGGAACTGACTTGTGTGAGCAAGAATTGGTAATTCTGCTGAATTTCTCTATCAGATTTTCCTTGAGCATTTCTTTTTGAGATATCCTCTGCTTGTTTGGCTTTGACTTTCAAATATTCTTCAATATTGTTTGGCCTTGGATATCCTTCAACTGATGGAAAACTCCTTTTAGCAGGGTCATCCTCATAATAAAAGGACTTGATTTCTTCTCTAACTGTTATGAGTTCAAGAGGTAATTGAACACCTGCAGGAGGTAAGGGCTTTAGAATTTGAGCTGTTGAGAGAGGAACAGGCTTGGGTATTGTGAGAAGTGATAGAGATTTTGAAGATGTTGGTGGTGGTGATGGAGAATCATCATCTGGTATGATAATCCTTCTCCTTTTTTTATTTTAGGAGAGGCAGATGATGTTTTGGGTGGAACAGTGGTGGTGATATGAGTGGCAGTGATTTGTGATTAACTAACAGTTGTTGAAACAATTGGTGTTTCAACCACTGTTGTCATTACAACAGATGTTGTAACATCTGCTGTCTTCTACTTTTTGACAGGAGGTGATGGTGGAGATGTTGTTTTAAGTGGTGATGGTAGTGGTGGTAAAGCAGTGGTTGTAGTGTGTGTTGAAGTGGTGTGTGTTGTAGTGATAGCAGTTGTTGAAACAACTGAAGTACCAGCAGATGTTGATACAGCAGGAGTTTCAGCAACTGTTTGGGTGGAGGTTTGATGTTGGTGGCTTTTGGATGGTGGTTTTGGAGTATGCTTTGTGAGTCTGGATGGTGTGGACTTGGGTTCCCTTACTTTTCTAGTAGGATTTCTGATGTGTGCGAGGTGTTATATATTTTTGGTATATATTTTAAGCCCTTTTTACACTTTTTAGCCCAGTTTTAAATTTATAAAACACGATATTTACTAACACTAAACACACATATGGGCAAGTGCACCCATCGTGGACGTAGTATAGTGTTGGTAAGATACCGAGGTCGTCCAAGGACACAAGAGCTTTTAGTACCGGTTTTTCCTCAACGTTTAATCAAATCAAAATGTTAGCAGAAAAAGATTTTTAAACTAAGAAAATAAAATTAACTAAATGCTAAAAAGTAAAATAAAAATAAAAACAGATAGACAAGATGAATCGCTTGGATCCGACTCGTGTGTTAGTATAACCTTTGATTATTTTCGCACTTTTGCACTTGTTTAAGAGATTATCTTAGTTATTGTAGTAGGCCCCTCTTTTGAAGGCGACGTTACCCTCAACCCAGTAGTTTGAGTCAGCAAGGATACAATCCTAAAGGGTCGGATTATTGAAAGATAATGAATTAAGTTATTAATGCAAATTATGGTAGGCCCCTCTTTTGGAGGTGACGTTACCCTCGACTAAGTAGTCTGAGTCAGCAGGGATACAGTCCTAAATAGCCGGATTATAGTATTAATAGTAGTTAACTTATGAGGGGATCAAAGAGTTTGGACCCCCGCCATCCAATACCGTTGGGTATTGAAGGAGGTCCTACTAAATTTGACCCAGGTCCCTTGCAGGACCTCTAAAGGCTGAACAAGGGCAAGACCCTTACCAAACCGTTCCCTTAACCCCCGACCAGGTAGCCAACATACCTCCATATAGACCGTGGAGATATGAATGGTGAAAATCTTTTATTTTATATAGATAGTAAAATAATGCCAAGACACCACGGACAAATGATAAGGAAAAGTCACCTTCAATATAAGCAACTAGTTATTAAAGTCATTAATACAAAACCAAATAAAAAGTGCAAAAGATTAAAAATAAAAAGTATTATACTAAACACTTGTCTTCACCAAGTGATGTAAGAGACTTAGGCAAACATGGCCTTGATTGTCAAGAACTCTTACGATCAATCTTGGATCCCGAGACGACTCACACACTCTATGATGGACAATGGATGATGGTGGTGGATGATGGTGTTGTGATGGTGGTGGGTGGTGGATGAAGTGTGAGAGAGGTGGTGTGCCAAGGGATGAGTTGCAATGAGCCAAAGCACTCCTATTTATAGGCTGAACAGAGGGCTGGGCACGGCCCCGTGTCCACTGGGCACGGCCCCGTGCCCGTCTGACACTATCTCTCCTCATTAATTGTAATTCGCAATTACAATTAATGCGCCTGCAGTACTTTGGGCACGCCCCCGTGGTGAGCAATAGAAGCTTCTACAGGTTTGTCTTTTCTACTGCTTCTTGGGCACGGCCCCGTGCTCGTTGAGCACGGGGCGTGTTCAGTCTTCTGCCTTCTCTGTTTTGCTTGGGAGGATGCCGTCGAGGGGTCGGGCAATCCACTTTTGTTCCTTTTCTTGTATTTATGTTAGATTTAGCTGCCTTTTTGCTTCTTTTGTTAATTTGAGCTCATTTAATCCTGAAAATACAAAAGGAAGACAAAAACACACTTTTTCCAACATTAGTACTTAAAAAGGGTTAGTTTTATGCCTCATTTGATGTAATTTATATGTTGCATTTTACACACATCAATTTCTTTTTGGCACATGATTTTGAACATCCTTTAGCCCAGAACAACCTTGCGCATTCAGCTCCACGTAAGCTCTTTTCTCCTCATTCCACCTTGATATATCCTTTGCCGCTCTATCCCTTTTTACACTTATTACTCCTTCATCAAGTGCATTTTGGGTAACATCAACCTTCTTGCTACCATCTAGCAAGGGAATTTTTCTGAGCATAGCATCCTTTTCTGGCTCAACATATAGACCATCATCAATCCCCTTCTTCATCCACTCCTGAATTTTCTCCCCCTTTTTGGCATTATCTGGGGGAAGTTGATCAATGAACAGAACAGTTGGAGGAGCAGTGCCAGTGATTGTCAACAGATGGGCCTTTATAGCCTTGATGTCAGCTTGTGTGTTCTTGAACCTAGACTCCATTGTGTTTCTCAGCTCTTAGACATGTTTTTCATGTTGCTGATCAGCCAGTTGTTGTTGTTGTTGGAGAAAAGTTTGAAAGAAGTTCCAGAGCTCATTTGCAACAGATGCTTGTGGAGCAGATGTTTGAGGTGGAACAACTATTGTATCAGCAAGGGATTGTACCTTTTGTATTGTTAACAACTGTTGCAGCATTTCTTTGATTTCTGCAACCGAAGTATCCAGTTTTCAACACGTTTTGTCAATTCTTGGTACTTTAAACCATCACCAAATTTAATAGGATCATCTGATTTCCTACTAGCAGTGGTTTTATCAGAGGTTGAGGTAGGGAGTGTACTCCAAACATCAACCACTGATGCCCCTTTTTCTTGGTACTGGGGTCTTCTTCCTTCAACACATGATAATCTTTTGATGGAACCAGTGGTCAGACCAAACTCACTAGCAGATATCAGAGGTGTTATAGAAGGAATTGCCTCCAAGAAAGTCTTATTAATGTAACCACTGTCCAAGTGTAAACCAGTGGGTTCAACACTTGTAGTGGCTGCTTCACTTGGAATACCACCAAGAGTTACTTGTAACTCAAGGGGTGTAACCTCCTCAGGTTGTGTTGGTGGGTTAGCAAAGATTGATGCATCAGGCCCAGTCTATTGTTGAGGCATATTCTCATGAACAGGTGATTGAGAAGGACTAGGTTGTGCCTGGTTCAAATCAATTGCATCCAACAAAAGTTTAGTTGGCGTGGGAATTGTGGATGTGAGGCTGGGCGTAGAAAGAGAATTTGCCCCGGGCAGTGGGCTGTGGATGATGGAAACGAGTGATTCCAGAGCATCATAGAATGGTGTCCCTTGTTGTACAACCTGTTATTTTTGAGAAGAGACAGGAGGAGTTTCAGCTATGGTTTGAGATATTTGTACCAACTGCTGTGAGGAAGTAGCAGCAGTGGTTTGTTGTGACTTTTGTGTTGTCACAGGCAGTTGCTCTGGTATCTCATCCTCCAGAGTTGCCTTTTTGATGGGTTTGGGGGATTTTTGAGTTTTCTTTTTCTGTGGCTTTTTGGTGATTGTAGGTGTGGGTTTCAAAGCAGTTGTTTTGCCACTTTGATCACCTTGAGCAGTGGGCTCAGTAGCAGATACCTGAGGAGTAGTGTTTGCTGCTAAATTCTGCTCAAGCACCTCTGCTTGTGTTTTGCAAGGTGTTGACATTCTTGAAAAGGTTTCAGCAGTTAAGCTGTGCATTTGAAAAGAGTCACCTTGGTTTATTAAAGAAAGATCATCCTTACTAAATTTCTTTTCAAAATAGTAGCTTAGAAATCTTGGAAACAGTAAGAATGATTTTGTTTCAACATTTTTAACCATATCATTAAAGATTACCTGGGAATAATTAAAATTTTCTTCTTGAAGAATAGCATACCCCAGGTTTTGAATCTTTAATGGTATTTCATTAAAGGCAGTGGTTTTGTTTGAAACACACATAAGGAGGGTATGGAATAAAAACCTTGTTGCAGGAGGGAAGAAACCTTTTTGTAAGGTATCCCTCTTCATCATTGTGTCTACATACCCTCTTTCAATGAAGTCAAATTTTTAGCTCATTTTTAAGAAAAGAATTTTTACCTTCCTGATCGTTGAGTTGAAAGACCTCCGAGATGGATTGTGGTGTTATTACGACAGCTTTTCCCTGTAGAGTAGAGTCAATGGCTTTGACATCTTCGCCTTGTTTGTCAAGGGTACAATTTTTCCAAAACTCTCTCTGGGTTTGCAGGTAGATAGGAGCATCTGCTGTAAGCAAAGTTTTGTACTTTGACACAGTGATCATATCGAGGATGGAATCAAAGGTATCTATGGTGCCGGGTTTTGTGAGAAGACCCAGAAGATTATGAGAGGGTTTGTGTGGAATTTCTGTAGGTGTAACCTTTTGAGAGGCCCCTTTGGAAGATGAAGCGGATTTTGCGGAGGACTTCGATTTAGTCATTTTTGAAGAAGGCAATCGAAGAAATTTGCGATGAAATTTGATGGAAAGTGATGGAAACTGCTTTGAGAAGAGAATTTTTATGAATTCAATTCGACAGTAAGAACCCTGTGTGGGGTTTTGATCAGGGTTTTATTTAGGGAAAAGTGAATGCTGATGTGGCAGCGGTTACAACAATCTGAGGGCTAAAAACTGAACACGTGCCAACCCCTGATGAAAGATTAAATAATGGAGGACACTTGTTCTGAGAGCCACTAATGGATCAACGTTCACTAGTTACAACGGTAACAAATGGAACAGTGGGGATTTTTACTACCAGTGGATAGCACAGTGGGGATTTTTACTACCAGTGGATAGCACATCAAGAAATTGAGAGAGCAGGGGTTGACTTTCAGCAGTGGACAGACTTTAGAAAGCAGATGTTTGAGGCATAACAGTAGTTAAGGGAAAGACAGTGGTAGAAAAATGAAAGACCATTAGCTCAGCAACTGTTAGTGCAACAGTGTTTGAACTTTTGACAGTTAAAATTTAAGCATCTGCTTGTTTAGACGTGGTAATTGATTTTGTCTTGTGTAAACACAATATTATGTCCAACACCTGTCAATCTGCAGAAATGCTATACTTAACAAATTACATTTTAGATACAACTTATCAAGTTTAATTTGTCAGCAGTTTTTCAGGAATTTATGTTCTAGGTTTTTCCACATGTTTTCTACAAGATTTGAAACTTTTATAAATTCCTGACAGTGGTTTAGTATCCCAGATGATGAAAATCTTTTTACTAAGGCTACTCATTTTGTGTCTAATTATTTGAATTAGAACATGAGTATCTCAGTAGTTTAAAATCTGTTAGCAATCAATTTTTAGTCTGTAACAAAACAAACTTAAGGTTGATATGACCTTGTCACTAGTACCTTTTCCTTTTGATCAGTTTTTAAGGATAATATCACCAACAAAAATATAGGTTCTATATCCTGACAGGAGATTGATATTTTTACAAACAAAAACAAGTAAAAATACAAAATATATTATTCCAAAAAAAATAATATATCCTTTTTTATTGAGAAAAACCTTTTTCAAAAAATAATTAAAGGTTATTCTGAAAACAAACATCAAAAGGAGTTCTGGTATATTTTCCAATTAAAACTTATAATCATATCAGTCTCAAGTTTTAAGAAAATGGTCAATGATTTGAAATGACTATTTTGTGTGACCATTTCCTTGTTTAATTGATTGCAAGAAGAGGAAACATGTGAGGAAATTTGTCTAGTCCTCTTATCAGTTTCATCATTGGTGATACCATTGTTACCTGAACGTCCTGGAGTCAGTGAATGCACAAAATTGCTTGATGACCACTGTTTACCCAACTTTGGACTCTAAAGTGTTTTGTATTTATACTCCTTTCTCTTGATTTCAAAAGTTTTGAGATAAACACACTTTTGAGTTTTGGTCATTTTCTTCTTCCCTTTTTACCCTTCCCATTCATAAGTACAAAAATACTTACTGGAAGGTTTTATTGAGGAAATACTCAGACCAGAATCATTTTTACATCAATGTTTGGAGAGACTTGGACGAGCTTGCACATGCTTATGTCAAATCTCACATCACATATGATTTAGTCTGTTTTTCATGTGATTTTCTCGATGTGTTCTTAACAAAGTTGATTTGATCCTTTTTAACAAGATTCTCAACCTGTTTTTAAACACATAAGATGTAATAACTAAAGTTTTAATTTCCCTCCTTTTATGTTAACAAAAACACTATTGTTTTTATGAACGAGGTCTTTTGTTGACAGGAGGTTCATACCTTAGTATTAAACATGATGGAAACAGCACAAACTTCATATTAACAGTTGAAATCAATTTTGTAAAGGAAATGATTATACCATAGTTATCAGACATATTTTCAGATCTGAGCACTACAGGTGTTTTATGCATGATATCACTTGTTATGTGAAGTTTGTGTGTCTTATGACATCTTGGTTGTTTTACAGAGTATCTGAATAATCATTTTGAACATGATTTCTCGTTACTCTGTTTTCCAACTAAATACAATCAACCTTAGTATCAATGAATTTTGAGCTGAACTGTTACGCCAAATTGATTGTTAGATCGAATTTGACTGTCTGAGCTCTGATACCAATTGTTAGGATTGGAGGCTGTCATGATTGTGTTTGTTTGTATAATTTGAACAAATTAACAGAAATGAACAGAGTTTAAGTACAGCGGAAATGAACAACAAACTTTGTAAACACAATCAAGAGAGAAAATAGTTTTAATAAACACTTGCTTCACTTTAAGCTGGATGATTACAATTAAGTCAAAAGATTACAAAGCATGCTTACAAAACTAAGCTCCCCCTCAGCTGATACTCCAAGGTTGGTTGCACAAGATGAAAGGATTAAATTGAGGAGAAGGACTCACCCAAAACGATCAAATGTAACAGTACAAAGTACTGTTCCATTTATAGGCAAACCAAACCACTGAGGCATCTCAGCTGACGTCACCATGAAAGTGACATCTAACTAACTAACAAACTCTATCTACTGTTCTATAACAACTGACCATACAGACACTGATTGCATTCTAAACACTGATGTATAAACACTGACTCTTCATTCCACTGATGTAGTCAACCACTGTTGTTTGAGCAACAATGGTTTCTTCAAAGGGTGATCAGGCCTTGAATGGGTTATGCTTTAACTCTTTAGTAGTACTTGGATTCCGTCAGTAGATTTAGCGTCAGCCTTTAAACTTCATCAGTGCTTTGGCTTAACAGTAGATTGAGGATCAGCAGTTGTTGATAAGGGCAGTACTTGGAGCATATCCGTTGTTGGATTCACTGTCAAGGGGAAAGCTTAATGTAAACAGCTGCTTATGACTAATCCACCATGGTGATCCGGTTTTGGCTTTCATTATCTGTTCCTCTGGTAGGGTTCAATCCCAACACAATGGATTTCACAACCACTGATGGTGTAAAAGCTCCCAAGGCAAAAGTCATTCCACTCAAAGATATCCCAATAGTGGTTCAAAACTCTGTTGCTAAGGAATCTGAAAAGAGAAAGAAAAGGGAAAAGATCAAAAACCTGTTTTGTGATTTTTGTGAAAAGAAAAACCATCTAACAAGAGATTGTTTTCATCTAAAAGCATATGATCTCAACAAAACAAGTGTAATTGAATCTGCTGAGAGCTGCACCATTTGTGGTAAAACAAACCACAAAACTCAAGAATGTGTGTATCTCAAAAACTTTGATGTAAAAAAGAATGAGTACACTGCAAAAACATCCTTAAGTTCATCAACATCATCTGTCAAAATCACCAAAAATCAACCATTGTTTGTGCCAGTTCAAACAGCTGTCACAAAACAGCTAAACCAAACATCTGTCAAAAGAGATGTTCAGGTGACTGATGCACCCCCTGCCAATCAATAGAGAAGAGGTAAGGGACAACCATCATACCAAAGGATCCCACATGTTTATGAGGTTTACAAAAAGACTTCTAAACCAAAAGTGAACAGGTATCCTTTTGGTTATCAGCAGGTGATTGGTCAAGACCCCCAATAGTGGTTAGAGACAAACATTCCCAAAAATGTTCAAACCCCTAAGCTAACCACTGTCCATCCACCTGAAATCATCCCAGACACTGTTCAGACCCCATCCAGAGCCTTATTGGCTTTGGAGACCCAAATGAACTAATCCTTTTACTTCATGTGCAGGGAGCTTCTGCATGCTTAGATAGCCTTTGGTATGTAGATAGTGGAGGCTTCAGGCACATGACAGGATGTAAAGCCCTACTCAAAGATTTCAAAATCCATGGAGGAGGTGATATATCCTTTGGTAATAATAGTAAAGGGAAAGTTCTGGGGTCTGGTACAGTACAATATGGTAATGTAAAATTTGAAAATGTCAATCTAATAGACAATCTAAAATTCAACCTCCTGAGTGTCTCACAAATGAGTGATAAGGGCTATGGCTCATTCTTCACAAAGGATTATTGTAGGATTGTTGGACCAAAAATGGTTGAAAAGATTGAAGTAATAATAAAAACTGGAAAAACCAAACTTGTTGCTCAAAGAAGTGGCAATGTTTATGTAGTTGATATGTCAAAAGAGAGCCCCAGAACTGATGCCTGTCTGTTCTCAGCTGCCTCAAACAAAGAGACAGAATTATGGCACAGGAGATTGGGGCAGACAAATCTCAAGACAATCACTGCCATCTCAAAACAGGGGTTAGTAAGAGGTTTACCTCAAAAACTGTTCACCTGTCCTGAGCATTGTGTTTCCTGCCTAAAAGGAAAACAACATAAAAGCTCATACAAATCAATTGATGAGTCCAAAACAACCAAATGTTTGCAAATGCTTCATATGGATTTGTTTGGCCCAGTTAAAGTCATGAGTCTTAAGAAAAAGAGATATTGTTTGGTTATTGTTGATGACTTTTCTAGGTTTACATGGACTTACTTTTTACATTCAAAAGAT
Organism: Helianthus annuus; assembly: GCF_002127325.2. Lineage (NCBI taxonomy): Eukaryota > Viridiplantae > Streptophyta > Magnoliopsida > Asterales > Asteraceae > Helianthus > Helianthus annuus. The sequence goes on from NC_035442.2 coordinate 34,546,850, forward strand.
GAGACTGCAGGCATTCTGCAAGACTTTGTGAAACAGGTTGAAAAGCAGTTTGACTTGCCAGTAAAAATCTTCAGAAGTGATAATGGCACAGAGTTCAGAAACAAGGAGTTAGATGATTTCTGTGTGTTAAAAGGAATTGTAAGGCAATACAGCATTCCAAGAACACCAGAACAAAATGGGGTTGTTGAAAGAAAGAATAGGACTTTGATTGAGGCTGCCAGAACCATGCTTGCTGATTCAGGTTTGCCATTAACTTTTTGGGCAGAAGCAGTAAACACTGCTTGCTATGTCCAAAACAAAGTTTTAATCAACCCCAGGCATCAAAAGACTGCCTATGAACTGATTTATAAAATAAAGCCATTGATTTCATATTTCAAAGTTTTTGGCTGCCCATGCTTCATTTTAAACTTAAAAGATTCTATCTCACAGTTTGCAGCCAAAATTGATTGTGGTTATCATCTAGGATACTCAACCACTGCTAAGGCCTACAAAGTGTTTAACACAAGGACTAAGACAGTGGAAGAGACATTGAATGTAAAGTTCAATGAACTTTCATCAATGAAAATCCTAGCAAATCCAGCAGATTTATTTGATCTTGATAAATTCACATTTGAAAGTGTTGCTGTCCAGTCTAATAATGCAGGTCCATCAGAAAACTAATCATCAGACTATGGACATGAAATCATCATTCCACAACAAAAGTCTGCATCAAGTGGAAGAGCAGCAGATGTTCAAAACAGCTGTCAAAGTTCAACCACTGCTACCTCAACAGTTGGTGACCAAAGTAGCCCATTAACCCCTGCTTCCACATCATCAAAAACTGTTGAGTAAAGTCCTCAAACAGTGGATCAAAGTCAACATGTGTCCACATCATTACCTCCTATTCCACCACCTTTTGAAGCCACTGCTGGATCATCAAAGTCACCAACAGTGGTTAGCTCAGATGATTCACATCTGCAGCCCTCCCCACTTAATGCCATTGTTCCATACCAAGGAGATCTTATCTTCTTGAAATCTCATCCACCTGACCAAATCATTGGCAACATCAATGAAGGGGTGCTCACAAGAAGTCAATCCCAAAACATTTGTCTTTTTGTTGGTTTCCTATCTCTCCATCAGCCAGTCAAGTATGAAGAGGCACTAAAAGACAACAGCTGGGTAGAAGCCATGCAAGAGGAGCTCCAACAGTTTAGAAGACAACAAGTTTGGGAGCTTGTACCATTGCCAGAGGGTGTGAGTCCTATTTGCACAAAATGGGTCTTTAAAAATAAAACTGATGAAAGGGGTATTGTTGTTAAGAATAAAGCCAGGCATGTGGTTCAATGGTTCAGACAGGAAGAGGGCATTGACTATGATGAAACATTTGCCCCTGTAGCAAGACTTGAAGCTATCAGATTATTCCTGGCCTTTGCTGTCAACCACAACATCAAGGTGTATCAAATGGATATCAAATGTGCATTCCTATATGGTAAGATTCAAGAAGAGGTATATGTTTGTCAACCTCCAGGCTTTGAGGATCCATTTAATCCAAATCATGTCTACAAGCTAAATAAAGCTTTGTATGGCTTGAAACAAGCACCAAGGGCCTTGTATGAAACTCTTTCCACCTTTCTACTTTCCATTGGTTTCACAAGAGGTAAAATAGATAAAACATTGTTTCTAAAATGGAGAGGAAAGGATTTGATGATTGTCCAAATTTATGTGGATGACATCATTTTTGGAAGCACATGTAACAAAATGTGTGAAGAGTTTAGGAAACTCATGACAGCTGAGTTTGAAATGAGTGCAATGGGTGAACTCCAGTGCTTTCTTGGTCTCCAAGTAAGGCAACTGCAAAATGGCACTTTTATCCATCAAGGCAAATATGCCAAAGAACTTTTGAAGAAATTTGAGATGGATGATTGTAAGCCATGGAGTACACCCATTGCAACCAATAAAATTGTCATGTCTGATGACAAGGATGATTTGGTTGATCAAACTTTATATAGAAGCATGATTGGGTCCTTATTGTACCTAACTGCATCTAGGCCAGACATCATGTTTGCAACATGTGTTTGTGCAAGATCCCAATCAGCCCCTAGAAAGTCAAACCTTATCGCTGTAAAAAGGATATTCAGATACCTAAAAGGTGCTCCCACACTTGGTATCTGGTATCTAGCTGATGGTAAAATTGAGCTTTCAGGTTTCTCAGATAGTGACTTTGCTGGATGTGACAAGACAAGGAATTCCACTTCAGGAGGGTGCCAATTCCTAGGCAGTTGTTCAGTGTCTTGGCAAAGCAAAAAGCAAGCAGTTGTTTCCACATCCACTGCTGAGGCAGAGTATATAGCTGCTGCAAGTTGTACAGCCCAACTCCTTTGGCTTCAAAATCAGTTCCTGGATTTTGGTATCACTACCCTAAAGACACCTCTCATGTTGGACAGTCAGGCAGCAGAAAATATCATCAAAAATCTAGTTTCCCATTCAACCACCAAGCACATTGATATCAGACATCACTTTGTGAGGGATTGCTATGAAAAAGGTTTGATTTCTCTGCACCATGTTCCAACTAAAGATCAGCTGGCAGATGTGCTAACCAAAGCATTGGACACATCCACTTTTGAAAGCTTGATCTCTAGGATTGGCATGCTAAACATGGAATAACAAGCAAAATCTTGTTTTTCTATGAATAAAAGCATTAAAATGTTTTCAGAAAATCAAAAATCCATCCTTAAAAATAGCTAAAAATGAATTTTTCATTAAATCCTTAAAAGTCTGTCATAACCACTGTTTTGTTCAAAAGTCTGTTCTACTTAAAAGTCTATCCACTGCTGAAAGTCAACCCCTGTTCTCCCATTTCCTTGATAAGCATTGTTGTTCAAAATCAGTGTTTTATCCACTGATATGCTATCTACTGATAGTGAAAATCACCCACTGCCTTCATTATTACCGTTACAACCACTGATCTTGTTCCATTAGTGGTTTTCATAAAACTCTTGTCCTTCATTTCATCAGAGGTTGGCACGTGGACAGTACATAGCGGTCAGATCTTTTGTAACCGCTGCCACGTCAGCATTCACTTTTTCCCCCTTAAAACCCCTTTCAAAACCCCCAAACAGGGTTTTACTGTCGAATCCAATTCACAAAAATTCCTTTCTCAAAGCAGTTTCCATCTTTTTCTCTCAAATCCTTCATCGATCTTCTTCCCCAAAATGACAAAATCAAAGTCATCTGCAAAATCCACTTCAAAATCATCTTCTAAAAAGGCCACTCAAATGGCTACCACACCAATCGAAATTCCATACAAGGCTCCTCACAACTATCTGGGTCTCCTTACAAAACCCAGCACCATCGATATCTACGATTCCATCATCGACATCATGTCAGCTTCAAAGTACAAAACTTTGTTGACAGCAGATGCTCCGATTTTCCTAAAAACCTAAAGAGAATTCTGGAAAAATGCCACACTTGAAAAACAAGGTGAGACAACAATAGCCATTAATTCTTCAATAATGGGTAAAAAGGTCCACATAACTCCAAAATCCATTTCAGAGGTATTCGAAATTGACGATCAGCAAGGTAAAACCTTTTTCCCTAAAAACGAATATCAAACTGCTTTTCTTGAAAGGGGGTATGCAGAACAACTGAAGAGGGATACCTTACAAAAAGGTAACTTCCCTCCTTGAACAAGATTTTTATTCCATACCCTGTTAATATGTGTTTCAAACAAAACCACTGCTTTTAATGAGATACCATTGAAGATTCAATACCTGGGATATGCCATTTTACAAAATGAAAATTTTAACTATTCTCAGGAAATCTTTGATGACATGGTCAAAAATGTTTCAACAAAATCATTCTTATTATTCCCAAGGTTCTTAAGTTACTACTTTCAAAAGAAATTTAGGAAGGATGATGCACATGTGTTCATCCAAGGTGATTCTTTTAAAATAAACAACTTAACTGCTGAAACTTTTACTAGACTTTCAACACCTTGCAAAACACAAGCAGAGGTGCCTGAGCAGAATTTAGCAGCTACCACTGCTCCTCAGGTATCTGCTGCTGAGCCCACTGCTCAAGGTGATCACACCAGCAAAACAACTGCTGTGAAACCCTCACTAAAAAGCCACGTCAAAAGAAAACTCAAAAGCCCCCAAACCCAAATCAAAGGCAACTCTGGAGGATGAGATACCAGAGCAACTGCCAGTGACAGCACAAAAGTTACAAGAAACCACTGTTGCTACTTCCTCACAGCATATGGTAGAAATATCTCAACCCATACCTGAAACACCTCCTGCTTCATCTCAAAAAGAACAAGTTGTACATATAGGGACACCACAATATGATGCTCTGGAATCACTTGCTTCCATCATACACAGCCTAATGCCCAGGGCCAATTCTCTTTCTACACCCAACCTCACCTTCACAATTCCCCACATACAAAATTATTGTTGGATGCTCTTGATTTGAACCAGGCACAAACCAGTCCTTCTCACTCACCTGTCAATGAGAACATACCTCAACAAGTGACTGGTCTGATGTATCAATCATTGCTAACCCACCAACAACACCTAAGGAGGTTACATCCCTTGAGTTACAAGTAACTCTTGGTGGTAGTTCAAGTGAAGCAGCCACTACAAGTGCTGAACCCACTGGTTTGCATTTGGACAGTGGTTACATCAATAAGACTTCCTTGGAGGCAATTCCTTCTTGGGAACACCTGTGTATCAAGTGTTCACTGGTTCACTAAAAAGTGTTTCTCTTTTTGACGGAAGAAATCCCTAGTTCTAAGACAAAGGGGCATCAGTGGATGATATTTGGAGTACACACCCTGAATCAACCACTGTTACAACCACTGTTAGTGGGAAATCAAATGATCTCATTAAATTGGGTGATGGTTTAATGTACCAAGAATTGACGGGCAGAATTGATAAACTTGATACATCTGTTGCTGAACTTAAAAATATGATGCAACGGTTGTTGAAAGTTCAAAAGGTACCACCCACTGTTGCTCCAGCTCAAGCACCTGCACAACCTGCACCTGCTGCAAATGAGTTATGGAATTTGTTTCAACCATTGCTCCAACATCAAAGACAATTGGCTGATCAGCAACATGAGATACATGTTCAAAAGCTGAGAACCATGATGGAGTCAAGGTTTAAAGATACCTAAGCTGACATCAAGGCTATAAAGGCCCACATACTGAATACCACTGGCATTGCTCCTCCCACTGTTCTCTTTATTGATAACCCACCACCAGATAATGCCAAAAAGGGGGAGAAAATCAAGCGGTAGAAGAAGAAGGGAGTTGAAGATGGTCTTTACATTGAGCCACAACAAGATAGTATGCTCAAAGACATCCCTTTGCCAGATGGGTCCAAAAAGATTGATGTTACCACTAATGCCATTGCTGATGCATTAGCAGAGGTAAAAAGGGATAGAAAGGCTAAGGATAATGCCAGGAGGGAACAGGAGAAAAGAGCATTTATGAAGATAAATGAGCAGGGTACTTCTGAGCCTAAGGATGACTAAAATCCTGAGCCAAAAAGAAAGAATCCCACTAGAAAAGTGAGGGAACCCAAGAACAAATCATCCAGACCCACAAAGCAAACTCCTAAACCTACTAAAAATCCCACACTTAAATCTTCCACCCAAACAGCTGTTGTAACACCTGCTGTATCAGCAATTGCTGATACTTCAGTGGTTTCAACAACTGCTAGCCAAACACCTGCCACCACTTCAACACACACCACAACCACTGTCTTACCACCACCACCAAAAATCACCTCACCAACAAAAACATCATCAACACCACCCTCATCTCCTGCTAAAATGCAAAAGAAAACAGATGTTACAACATCTGTTATAATGGAAACAGTAGTTGAAACACCAGTTGTTTCAACAACTGTTAGTCAGAAACCTCCCAATTCAATCACTTCCACTTCAATAGCCACCACTCAAATCACAACCACTGATCCAACCAAAACATCATCAGCCTCTCCTCAACCAAAAAAGGAGAAGGTTAATTCTGAAAGATGATGAGACTTCACCACCACCAACATCTTCAAAATCTCTATCACTTGTTACTATACCAAACCCTGTTCCTCTCTCGTCAGCTCTGGTTCAAAAGCCAATTACTTACATCACTCCTGCAGGTGTCCAATATCCTCTAGAACTTGCAGCAGTCAAAGAAGAGATCAAGTCCTTCTATTTTGAGGATGACCCTGCTAAAAGGAGTTTGCCATCAGTTGGAGGATATCCCAGGCCTAGCAATATTGAAGAATACTTGAAAATCAAGGCTCTACAAGCAGTGGATATCTCTAAAAGAAATTCACAAGGGAAATATGACAAAGAAATTCAACAGAACTATCAATTCCTGCTCACACAAATCAGATCTTTGGAACAATTTACAAAGAATGTGTGTCAGCAGATATCAAAAAGAGCAGATGAATCCCTAAGAAAAGACTATATTGATAACATCATGTCTTACAAGAAATACAAGGGAGAAAAATACATGTACAAAGAATGGACCATTCCTGAGCTTGAAAATGAAGCAGCCAGGATTCAAGAAATAATCAAAAACAAGGTTAAACATACTCCTCCTGATTGGGCAATGTACAAGAAGAATGTGCCTGATAAGGCATTGGAGCTGAGGAGAATGAAAGAGGAATTAATAACAGCTGAGTTTGGGTCTAAAAACCAAGTGATGAGGTGGAAAGAAGACAAAGTCAGGGTCACTTACAAAAAGTTGGAGGATCTAAGGAAGAAAAATCCAAAGATTCCTAAAAAACCTGACTACCAAGAAGCAGAGGTTTCAAAAAGACCACCAAAGCTGCCAATCAAGAGAGCCACTACTCCAGTTGGTGCCTTTCTTTATCAAAGAAGAAGGCAAAAACAGATGGATGCAGAAACAACATAATAAATAGCTGCTGGTAATGAAGTGATAAAGATGGTTTGCAAACAGATGATGGCTGATATTCCTGAACTTGCTCAAGCTCAAAGCACTGCTCAGTCAGTCATCACGAGGCCAGCATCTCCAAACTCCTCATCTAATAAAAATCTCCCAAGAAACCCACCAGACTCAAAAGTACTAAAGTGGAAAACTGATAAACAGACCCATGTACTGACTGTGATTAAGTCTAGTGGAGAAGTGAAAAAGATTTCAAGGGAACAAGCATTGGGCCTAAGTGTTGAAGATCTGCAGGATCTACTTGATCTACCACTGTGCAGGGATGAAGATGAAACAGATGCCTTAGACTTTGAGTTACAACTCAAAGGGCAAATAAGGGAACTGTTGATGAGGCAATAAAGATCTACAAATAATGAAGGGTTTTGGCATTATCTGTTCCAGGGGGAGATTGTTCGGATTGAACCCTATCAGAGGAACAGATAATTAAAGCCAAAATTGGATCAGAGCAGTGGATCCAAAATAAGCAGATGTTATGTATACAAGTCTCTCCCCTTGAAAGTGGCTTCAACATCTGATGACCTCCAATCCACTGATCCTTACAACTGCTGACCTACAACTGTTGATCAAGTCAAAGACTGATGAAGACTAAAGCTCTGCTGATCAATCTACTACTATGAGTCAAGTACTGCTGGGTTAAAAACAATGGAATGATAATGCAGTAGTTTAGCTTGTTTTATGTAATGTATTGTAATCAGTAGTTAGCATAGCAGTGTTTGTATAGATCAGTTGTTTAGAGTTTGTTAGGAGGTTAGATGTCACTTTCATGGTGATGTCAGCAAAGATGCCATAGTGATTCATTCGTGCCTATAAATAGAACAGTACCCTGTACTGTTCTATTAGCTCTCTTCATCACTTTCATTCCTGTACGAACAATCACTGTGAGCTCAGGCTGAGGGGGAGTTTGTTTCATACTTGCATATTGTAATTGAATCTTGTAATAAATTCAAGCATTCGGTTCAATGTTAAACATGTATGTTGAAAGCAATTCTCCTGTTTGATTGTGTGCAAAGTTTGGTTCCATTTATATTCCGCTGCACTACTCATTCATCTTCCATCTTAATTCAAACGTAAAACACAATCAATCCAAACTCAGATCCTAACATTTCATCGTTAGATACAATAAAGAAAGCCTGGCAATCCCAGGTGTCACGAACGATCTAGCGTGTGGTGCCTTCCCACATGGGGTAAATGATGATGAGCTATTAAGAACACTCCACGGGAGGGATGGTGTACCTCCCACCATAGACGAAATCTTGAGGATAGCCAAGGTATACGCCACACAAGAGAAAGCTGTTGCCGCCAGTCACGCGGCCAACAGAAAGAAAGAGGCTCAGAAAAACTAGGATGACAGAGAACAGTGGAGCTCTAAAGGTAAAGGTAGAGGAGACCGATACCAGAAAAGTGACAGAACGAACTCGCGGTATGATAGGTCTAGAAGCGCCTACTCAAGGAACGAATCCTCCTCTAAACCGCGGTCCAATTACCCTAACTTGAGCAAGACGCCAGCTGAAATCCTAGCCTCTGAAAACCTCAAGTTTAATCCTCCGAAGCCGCTGAAGGGCAACCCCAACAAAGACACCAACAAGTACTGTGAGTACCACAAAGGGAGCGGCCATGATACCAATGACTGTTTTCAGTTAAAGAAGCAAATCGAGTATTTTGTGAAGGCGGGTAAATTGGCTCATCTGGTGCGAGACATCAAACAGGGCCCGCCCCCCATCAAAGAAGAAAATGACAAAGGGGCGGGTAAGAGGCCACGAGAGCTAAACATGGTGTACGCTGATAAGGGAAAGGGGGCTAAACAGAGTTTCTCCACGCTCGAACCCTGGATGCTAGCAACCATGACAATCGAGCCACGCGTGGAAGATTTTCACCTAACCACCGACGCCCTAATCATATCCGCTGCGGTAGGTGATCATAACATGAGGAGGATCCTGGTAGATACTGGGAGTTCCAAAGATATCATCCATGAGCATTGCTTCAATAGAATGCAACCAGAAGATAGAAGACTGCTTGAGTCAGTACACACCCTTATTAAACGTTTCACTGGAGAGAAGGTTGATCCAATTGGCCAAATTACTTTCCCAGTTACATTCGGACAAGCCCCCCGGGAAAGAACCATATTCCTTACATTCCTTGTGGTACGTGCTGAGTCTTACCACAATGTAATCATTGGAAGGTTCACCCTGGGAAAATTGGATGCTATAGTCTCCACGGCGAGGGGGTTCATGAAGTTTCCAACCCCGCGGGGTATTGCAACAATATTTCGAGACAAGCTGGGAGAAGTATTGAATACCAAAAGATGCCATCAAGGGCCTACCAGTGCCATCGGCCCGGAAAGGTGGGTATTAAGCACACGCCATCCGGATCAGACAGTAACAATAGGGGACAACCTCTCCCCTGAGGTCAAAAACAACCTGAAACAGCTGCTGAGAAGTTACGCCGACATCTTTGCTTTTGAGCACTCTGACATGACTGGGATACCCCGGGATAAGGCAGAGCACAAGCGAGCAACACTCCCGGGCATTAAACCCGTCGCACAGGGTAAACGCAGCATGGATCCGGATCGAAAAGCAGCGGTAGTCAAAGAAGTACGAAAGTTGGTTGAAGCTGGAATTCTCAGAGAAACAAAGTATCACACATGGGTATCAAACCCTGTGATGGTCAAGAAACCAGACGACACATGGCGAATGTCCATCGACTTTAAAGATCTGAATAAAGCATGCCCCAAAGATGCCTACCCGCTGCCTGAGATGGACTTCAAGGTTGACTCTCTGGTCCCTTATAGGTACAAGTGCTTCCCAGATGCCTATAAGGGTTATCACCAGATCAAAATGTCCAGGGAAGACGAAGAAAAAACGACATTTCGTACCGATGTGGGCATTTTTTGTTGTACCAAAATGCCTTTTGCCTTGCGAAAAGTCGGAGCCACTTATCAGCGGCTCATGGACAAGGCTTTCGAAAAACAAATTGGCAGAAACTTGGAAGTATACGTCGATGATTTGGTAATCAAGAGTAGGGAAGAAAAATAAATGCTTGAAGACATTGAAGAAACCTTCCAAAAGCTCAGAGAATACAATATTAAGCTCAACCCCAAGAAATGCTCATTTGGGGTAGAAGAAGGCAAGTTCTTGGAGGTAGTGGTCACCCGGGACGGCTTCAAAGCTAACCCGGAAAAGGTAGCCGCCATAATGCGGATGCCCTCCCCCAGGACTTTGAAAGAGGCGCAAGCGTTAAACGGGTGTTTAGTGGCCATAAACAGATTCCTGGCAAGACACGTCGAGAGATCTTTGCCATTTATAAAGACGTTGAAAGATTGCCTTAATAAGAAAAACTTCAAATGGACCAGTGAAGCGGAAGAAGCCCTGCAAGACATGAAGCGTTTCATCAAGAAACTACCCATGTTGATAGCACCATACCCGGAAGAACTACTCAAAATGTACCTGGCAGCGGCCCATAACGCGGTAAGCGTGGTACTCATAGTGGAGAGAGATGGGAAACAAACACCTATATATCACATCAGCCGAGTTCTGGCGGGACCCGAAACGCGGTATCCAACACTTGAAAAGTTGGTACTTGCACTGGTTCACATGACCCGGCGACTCAGAAGATATTTTCAAGGGGCACCGCATACAGGTCTTAATAAATTACCCGCTACAGCAAATTTTGCACAAGCCAGAGATTTCTGGAAGATTGGCTAAATGGGCGATCGAGTTGGGAGCCCTGGATATCGAGTATCGAAAACGAACAGCAATCAAGGGGCAAGTGATCGCCAACTTCTTGGTTAAAATTCCTTATGGGGAAACTATACAGGATCCCGCAATCCTGGACATACCGGGATACAGCACAGCCCGGCAAACCTGGAAGCTCTACACTGACGGATCATCCAGCGGGAAAGGTTCCGGGGCAGGTCTCATGTTGATAAGCCCAGATGAAATAAGGCTGATGTACGCCTTACGTTTTGATTTTGAATGCTCCAACAATGAAGCAGAATATGAGGCGCTACTCGCGGGCTTGAGGATGGCCCAATCTATGGGAGCCACAAGAGTTGACGCGTACGTCAACTCTTTGCTGGTCAATCAAGTAAACGAGACTTACGAGGCCAAGGACGAATCAATGGCAAAATATTTGGCTAAAACAAAAGGAGCTCAAAGCTTCCTTTGACAATGTAACGCTTAATCACGTCCATAGAGGAAAAAACCAAATAGCAGACGCCTTGAGTAAACTTGCTACTTCGGGTATGGAAAGAGAAGTAAAGGTAGAAACGTTGCAAATGCCTTCTATTGAACCTCGGGAAGTTTCCACCATCATGGTAGAAGAACCCTGTCGGTACACCCCAATAACAAAGTTCCTCACAAAGGGTGAATTACCTCCCGCAAGGGGCGAAGCCCAAAAGATCCAAACCAAGGCATTGCATATATGAGGTCAACAATGGCATCCTATATAGGAAGTCATACTTGGGACCGCTACTGCGGTGTGTATCCCCAGCAGAGGCAAAATATCTAATCCAAGAAATACACTCGGGCATATAGGAAGTCATACTTGGGACCGCTACTGCGCTGGACCCCGGGCAATTGTAGCCAAAATCCACAACGCCGGGTATTATTGGCCCGGGGAGCATGAAGATGCGGTAGAGGAACTCAGAAGGTTTCGTGGTTTCCAAAAAATTGCTCCTCAAACACTTCGTCCCAAGAACAACTTAATCCCAGTCACAGCAGCTTGGCCTTTCCAGAAATGGGCGGTTGACATCGTGGGACCATTCCCGCTGGCCCCCGGGAAGCTAAAATACCTTATTGTGGCAATCGACTATTTCACCTAGTGGGTTGAAGCCAAACCTTTGGCTAAAATAACCGCTGAAAACGCCAAAAAGTTCCTTTGGGAGCACATAGTATGTCGATTTGGATTGCCGCTATACTTGGTAAGTGATAATGGAACGCAATTCACCGATAGGGTCTTGCAAGATTGGTGTGCAGAACTTCAGATTCAACAAATCTTCACATCGGTAGCACATCCCCAAGGAAACGGCCAGGTGGAGCGGGCAAACAGGGGTTTGCTAGATGGCATAAAAAGAAGGCTAGGTTATGAAGGAAGCTCCTGGGTGGAAGAACTACCGAATGTCCCCTGGCACATCGAACAATGCCTAAGACAAGTAACAATGAAACCCCCTTCAGCCTAACCTATGGCGCGGAAGCAATGATACCCTCGGAAGTCGGATGGCCCTCGCTACGGCGTCTCACTACTAATGATGACAATGACAGGCTCCTAAGGGAAGGCCTAGATCTGCTAGAAGAAAGGCGTGAGGCAGCCGCCATCAGCGAGGCAAAGTACAAGAAAACTCTGGAAAAATACTATAACCAGCGCGTGGCTCAGCATACTTTTAAGGAAGGCGAGTACGTCATGCGTGATAACAAATCCAGTAGAGCGGAACCCTCGGGCAAATTGGGACCCAACTGGGAAGGCCCTTATGTCATCCAAGAAGACTTAGGAAAAGGGGCCTACCGCCTATCTAGGCTAGATGGTACCGCGGTCCCTCGTAGTTGGAACGCGACTCAATTGAGAAAATGTTATATGTAGGGCCTTGCCCCTAACGTCGGGTTTGATTGTTTTTCTTTTTACAAACAAGTGTAATTCATCTCTAACGATGTCTCTTTCTTTTTAAGTTTTGAGTTAATAAAAGTTACTTCTTTTTATGTTTCCTCATTACTTATATATACAATAAAATTTACCATCGCATGCACTTTACGGTACAAACAATTACCATCGCATCTAAACTGCACATAACGGTAAAAAAATCATCCTTGACACGAAATATTTTTCATATATAAGTCAAAGGGTCAAAAATATACAGCGCTAAGAGTGGGTATCTTGGTAATAGATACATTAACCACTACAAAAAGATAGGTATTTTGGTCATAAATACATACAACTATCTTACAAAAAACCAAGTACTTGTCCCTGTTGCTAAATACCAACATACGGGAACCCAAAACGAACATGTTCTAAATATCTACTTCTGGGAAAGTGTTGCTCTCACCTCTTTAGGGGTGTGGAACACTATACCATAACATTCCAACGGGTGAGGATCAACGATCAAGTCATCGACATTTTCCTATCCCACCGGAAGAGCCACCACTTCCTGATCACCAACCAGGTTCTTGCCGGAACGACCACTGCGGCGCCGTTCGTACACCAATCCACAGCGTTGAACATGATCAGGTGGAACGGCTCCCATCAGAGTATGAGCTGATAGTGAAACCAGATTTGCATCAGCTTGGGAAGGATCCTCATATATGACACTCTTACAAGACCAGCTAACCCGGGGTAAGGCATTATCAGAAGGCACTCCTTTTCCTTGGATCATCTCATCCGTCACCGGAATTTGGAGACGAACTAAGCCATCTGCGGCATCCAATCGTCGAAAAATGTCGAAAGTCTCTGTTTATAGCACTTCCGGCTCATCTTTGCGAATTACCAAATTTGGAAAAAGTAACTTAATTTATAGAAGTTTAAGCGGTGTGACAGTGATGACGACAGTACCATTAATAAAAAGCCATTATTACATGTCAAATCGCCACATTTCAGATGAACGGCGGCGTCGTCAATCATGACATTAGCATTAAATGTCTGACAAACAAATCAAGTATTTGCGTAAAAACCAAGTAAAACAGTGTTCATACAAAATATCTGAGGAATAGTGTACATAATAAACAAAACGAAAACACTCATTCCTCCTCCAACTCCTCCGCGGGGTCCAACATTAGGCGTAAGGAATCTATGCCATCTTCGTTCACCTTGTCCATCAAATCGGCATACGCGGGCAGCGGTTCGTTGCATGCCGCTTCGAGAGCATCCGCCATGTCACCCTGAAATTTGCCCCTCACCGTGTGGAAATTGGGAGTAATCTTCTCCGATTGTTGGCACTCAAAGTAGCCCTTGTAAACACCATCATGATGGCCAGATTGATAAGCTGCGGCAGAAAAGCGATCCAACAACGCCGTAAAAGGTCCCGACTGACGGAGATACTCAAATGCCCCAACCAGGCCATTGGTTATCAACCAATTCCTGTCACCCCGTAGTTTAGCCAGTTGGCTAGTCAAGCTGTCCACCTCGGCTTTCGTTTGTTCTAAAGCATTTTCCGCCTCCTAAAAGGCTTGTCTGTGTTGGTGCATATGTCTGTCGACTTCGTCTTGTATCGAGTCTTGTAATAGGTTAGAAAGACCAGGGCACATTGTACGAGAAAATTGTGAAAAGTATAGGTTTTGACCATTTAGCACGAAATGGACAAGAGTCCATTTTGTACGAAATGAACTTGGCCATTTCGCAAGAACCATTTCGTGCGGATTGGACATGCCTATATATATGTGTGTCTTGGATCTCATTTGTAACTTTGTGATTCCAGTGCCGAGGTGCTGCTGAAGTGTCTCCAGGCAGTAAAACGCATTTATATCAATAAACAAGACAATTAGAGTGTATATCTAGCTGTTTCAAAGTCGATACGTTTGTTTCCGCCTCTCGTATTGACAAGAACTCTTCGGAACGACTCGTTTTGGTCATGTAAATGATCCTACAAGTGGTATCAGAGCTCAGGAGCAGGAGTTCTTACCGATTTCAGCTTGATTTCATCAAAATTCTGACTTCTACACCTTCTTTTTCAAAATTAACAAGTTTTCACGGTTAAAATGGATTGATTTTCTCACATTATAAATGAAATACTGTTCTAACAAATCCTTGAAAGTATCAGACCTATAATCAACCTAAAAATTGTTCAATTTGACAAAAACATGGCCGATAAGATGACGTCAGCACCATTTCGCACGGAATAGACCTTCATTTCGCACGAATTGCATATTGGGATCTTCATTTCGCACGAAATGAGTTTTATAGTTCATTTCGCTTGAAAATTGGTTTCATTTCGCACGGATTGACAAGTTTTAGTTCCATTTTGCACGAAATAGATCATTTCGTGTGAAATCATCTCCATTTCGCACGAAATCACTCTTTTCATTTGAAAGTGTGTTATTTCGTACGAAATCATCCATTTCGTTTCAGATTGTCATTTCGTTTGAGGAATTCTTTTCGTGTGAAGGGATCATTTCGCTTGAGATTTCCATTTCGTGTGAAAAAGTTCATTTCGTTTGAAAGATTGTGTTTGTGAATATTTGAAACCGAAACATGGAAGAAGAGTTTTATAACGTGTTTACTGCTGCCCCGAGTACTCCTGTTACCATTGCTCAGAGTGTGAACATGGAAAATGAAACTGGAACGTTACAAAAACCCCCGAAGCTAATGGGCATTGAAGAATACTATGGTTGGAAAGACCGGTTTGAAAATTGGGTTCAAGCAAATCATTTGAGATCTTGGGAATGTATTGAGAAAAAGTATGTTAAACCTCGTACAGATGTGGGTGTTATCAAAACTATTTCTGAGTTGTCGGACAAAGAACGAGACATGTACAAAGCAGAAAAGATGATGATTAGTCTGTTACAGCAAGCTGTGAAAGAAGACATCTTCATTTTACTTCAACATGATAATACTTCACGTTCGATTTGGGAAGCACTTCGAGTTAAGTTTGAGGGAAGTACACATATGATTAGGAGTAAGAAATCACTCTTAAAGAAAGATTTTGACTTGTTTATGAGTTTACTGGGTGAAACTACAAAGAAACTGATTGAAAGATATTGTCATTTAGTGAGATCAATGTCCCTGTTGCTAAATACCAACATACGGGAACCCAAAACGAACATGTTCTAAATATCTACTTCTGGGAAAGTGTTGCTCTCACCTCTTTAGGGGTGTGGAACACTATACCATAACATTCCAACGGGTGAGGATCAACGATCAAGTCATCGACATTTTCCTATCCCACCGGAAGAGCCACCACTTCCTGATCACCAACCAGGTTCTTGCCGGAACGACCACTGCGGCGCCGTTCGTACACCAATCCACAGCGTTGAACATGATCAGGTGGAACGGCTCCCATCAGAGTATGAGCTGATAGTGAAACCAGATTTGCATCAGCTTGGGAAGGATCCTCATATATGACACTCTTACAAGACCAGCTAACCCGGGGTAAGGCATTATCAGAAGGCACTCCTTTTCCTTGGATCATCTCATCCGTCACCGGAATTTGGAGACGAACTAAGCCATCTGCGGCATCCAATCGTCGAAAAATGTCGAAAGTCTCTGTTTATAGCACTTCCGGCTCATCTTTGCGAATTACCAAATTTGGAAAAAGTAACTTAATTTATAGAAGTTTAAGCGGTGTGACAGTGATGACGACAGTACCATTAATAAAAAGCCATTATTACATGTCAAATCGCCACATTTCAGATGAACGGCGGCGTCGTCAATCATGACATTAGCATTAAATGTCTGACAAACAAATCAAGTATTTGCGTAAAAACCAAGTAAAACAGTGTTCATACAAAATATCTGAGGAATAGTGTACATAATAAACAAAACGAAAACACTCATTCCTCCTCCAACTCCTCCGCGGGGTCCAACATTAGGCGTAAGGAATCTATGCCATCTTCGTTCACCTTGTCCATCAAATCGGCATACGCGGGCAGCGGTTCGTTGCATGCCGCTTCGAGAGCATCCGCCATGTCACCCTGAAATTTGCCCCTCACCGTGTGGAAATTGGGAGTAATCTTCTCCGATTGTTGGCACTCAAAGTAGCCCTTGTAAACACCATCATGATGGCCAGATTGATAAGCTGCGGCAGAAAAGCGATCCAACAACGCCGTAAAAGGTCCCGACTGACGGAGATACTCAAATGCCCCAACCAGGCCATTGGTTATCAACCAATTCCTGTCACCCCGTAGTTTAGCCAGTTGGCTAGTCAAGCTGTCCACCTCGGCTTTCGTTTGTTCTAAAGCATTTTCCGCCTCCTAAAAGGCTTGTCTGTGTTGGTGCATATGTCTGTCGACTTCGTCTTGTATCGAGTCTTGTAATAGGTTAGAAAGACCAGGGCACATTGTACGAGAAAATTGTGAAAAGTATAGGTTTTGACCATTTAGCACGAAATGGACAAGAGTCCATTTTGTACGAAATGAACTTGGCCATTTCGCAAGAACCATTTCGTGCGGATTGGACATGCCTATATATATGTGTGTCTTGGATCTCATTTGTAACTTTGTGATTCCAGTGCCGAGGTGCTGCTGAAGTGTCTCCAGGCAGTAAAACGCATTTATATCAATAAACAAGACAATTAGAGTGTATATCTAGCTGTTTCAAAGTCGATACGTTTGTTTCCGCCTCTCGTATTGACAAGAACTCTTCGGAACGACTCGTTTTGGTCATGTAAATGATCCTACAAGTGGTATCAGAGCTCAGGAGCAGGAGTTCTTACCGATTTCAGCTTGATTTCATCAAAATTCTGACTTCTACACCTTCTTTTTCAAAATTAACAAGTTTTCACGGTTAAAATGGATTGATTTTCTCACATTATAAATGAAATACTGTTCTAACAAATCCTTGAAAGTATCAGACCTATAATCAACCTAAAAATTGTTCAATTTGACAAAAACATGGCCGATAAGATGACGTCAGCACCATTTCGCACGGAATAGACCTTCATTTCGCACGAATTGCATATTGGGATCTTCATTTCGCACGAAATGAGTTTTATAGTTCATTTCGCTTGAAAATTGGTTTCATTTCGCACGGATTGACAAGTTTTAGTTCCATTTTGCACGAAATAGATCATTTCGTGTGAAATCATCTCCATTTCGCACGAAATCACTCTTTTCATTTGAAAGTGTGTTATTTCGTACGAAATCATCCATTTCGTTTCAGATTGTCATTTCGTTTGAGGAATTCTTTTCGTGTGAAGGGATCATTTCGCTTGAGATTTCCATTTCGTGTGAAAAAGTTCATTTCGTTTGAAAGATTGTGTTTGTGAATATTTGAAACCGAAACATGGAAGAAGAGTTTTATAACGTGTTTACTGCTGCCCCGAGTACTCCTGTTACCATTGCTCAGAGTGTGAACATGGAAAATGAAACTGGAACGTTACAAAAACCCCCGAAGCTAATGGGCATTGAAGAATACTATGGTTGGAAAGACCGGTTTGAAAATTGGGTTCAAGCAAATCATTTGAGATCTTGGGAATGTATTGAGAAAAAGTATGTTAAACCTCGTACAGATGTGGGTGTTATCAAAACTATTTCTGAGTTGTCGGACAAAGAACGAGACATGTACAAAGCAGAAAAGATGATGATTAGTCTGTTACAGCAAGCTGTGAAAGAAGACATCTTCATTTTACTTCAACATGATAATACTTCACGTTCGATTTGGGAAGCACTTCGAGTTAAGTTTGAGGGAAGTACACATATGATTAGGAGTAAGAAATCACTCTTAAAGAAAGATTTTGACTTGTTTATGAGTTTACTGGGTGAAACTACAAAGAAACTGATTGAAAGATATTGTCATTTAGTGAGATCAATGTCTCTGTTGGATATTAACAAATATCGAGAAGAATGGGTTGACAAATTAGCTGATGCTTTACCTCAGAAAGAATGGGGTACATATCTGATGATCTTAAAGAACACTGGAGAATATGATAAGTTGACAATTTCTCAGTTTATTGAAAAACTTGAGGGACAAGATCTGGAACAACAGAAAATTGCTAGAATGAACAACCCAAGTGGTCAACAAGATATCAAGATGTATTACAAAGGGAATGTTCAGGATGTTGAAGCAAGTCCGAAGGTCCAAACCGCTTTCAGTGCAAAAAACTCATCTAGGTCAATCAATCAAAGTCCAAAAAGCAACAATGTTTTTTCTTCATACTCAAATGTTATTCCAAATGTTTCAACCTCAAGTCATCAGTTCCAAACCTCAAACAGCAGTAATGGTCATGTTTTACACTGCAACATCGCGTTGCATCTTCAGAATGGTCAAATTTTTTCTGAAGAAGTAGCTAAAGGTCATATGACATTACTAGCTACAGTGTTAGAATCATATGAGGGATTGGTTGCAGGAAGGATCGGAAATGCTTTGTTGACTAAAGAGGATTACGATCAGATTGATGCTGAGGAAATGGAGCTTATGGATATTAAATGGTGTTTAGCAAGTGTGTTGAGGAGAGCTGAGAAATTTAAGATGATTACAGGAAGAAATGATTTTCGTGATGCTAATGTTTCTACTTTAGGCTTTCATAAATCTAAAGCTACTTGTTTTCGATGCAGGGAAAAAGGACATTTCAAGAGGGAATGTACCAATCGAGAAGCAGGTGGAGCTCAGAATCTGTTCGGGAATAATGATTATTATCGGAAAGCTATATATCAACAAATTGCTCAACAACCGTCATCATCCAATGCTAATCAGATTGAAAATGGAAAGAAAAAGGCAATCGAAGAGTCAACAAAGAGAGCTTATTATGGTATAATAGATCACGATGATGAGAAAGTGGCAGAAGGTTTTAGCTGGGACAAATATTTTCCACCTGATTCAAAGTTAGGAGCATTCATTACACAAATAGTTCAAGAACCAGATTTGATGAAAGAATGGATGAAGGTGTTTGATATTAATGAGAAAAATATAGATGGAGAGTCTGCCTCTTCAGAAGAAGATTCAGAATAGACACAAGTGTTTGATCAATCATCAATTGATAGCAGTGATGATCAAGAAGAAATACAAATAAACATTGGAAAAACTCAATTATCTCCTGAAAGTTTTAAATTTTATTTTGGAGATAGATTGGAGAAACTAAAGGAGAAGCGAGCAGCGAAAGAACAGAAAAAGGAAAAATGAAAAAAGGTTGCTCAAGAAGAAAAGTCTGAACATAATGAAGGAGTTAAAGTTGCTGAGAAGGTGGGTGAAGTTGAGAAGATGGTTGAAGTTGATGAGGTAGTTGAAATTGAAAAGATTATCGAAGTTGAAAAAGTTGTGGAGATCACGAAACCTTGTCTTACGTTTTTGGAACCATGCAAACAGTGTGAAGAAAAAGACGAGAAGTATAATGAGCTTGACAAGATGAAAGAAAAATTATTGTTCGATGTTAATTACGTGAAAGAGTCATATGATGTATTGAACAGAACAGTAACTAGTCTGTAAAAGACAAATTCTGAAAGAGAAGATGCCTTAACCATGATGAATGATGTGATGATGTCTAAGCAGAAGACTATCAATCACTATATTGAGGAATGTGCAAAGTTGAAGCAGGAGTTAGAGACAGAAAAGGTAGAAACTGAAAGAATCAGACGGTTGTTGCAAAGTTATTCTAGTTCTGATTATTTGATTGACTGAATTTATCCAACTGTTGCAGGTTTTGAGGCACTTCAAGATGAGAAGCCAAAAGAGAAGGATACTGGTAAGAAACAGAGTGTCAGTTACAACAAGTGTCCACCTCCGATCTGGGAAGGTTATTCTCCCAGAAAACCAAATGAGGAGCAAGTAAAAAAGGCTGTCAATATAAAACTAAAGTCTGAAACAACTGATGAGTTACCAGAAAATATTGACATCACGTTCACATCGTCTGATACTGATCATGAGTCTGAGTTAATAAAAAAGGTGGTCGATCAGGTGTTGGATAGAGATGAGGAGTCAGAGTCAAAGTCCGAATCCGAGAGTTCGAGTTTATCAGTTGACAGTCCAAAGTCGTCGGTTAAACGGGTTAACAATAAATAATTTATGTTATCAAAATCTAATTTGAATGATGAATCAATCAAAGTGGCATATACTTTGAATGATTCAGACAAATTATATTCTGATAAGGATTTTCCAATAAGAAGTGTTCAAAATGAAAAGATTAAAAAGGTTTTTAAATTAACAGAAATTAACATTTCTGAAATAAAAGATGTATATCTTACTGAAAAACCAAAAAAATACACTTCAAGAGTTCAACAAAGATTGAACAAGAAAAAAGGTTACAGTTCTGGTTCTGGTTTTCAAAATAAACCAAATCATAATAGTAATTTCAAAAAGAAAGGTTTAGGTTTTATTTCACCAGAAAATCATAAAAATGAGAAAATTTCTAAAACAAAAACAATATTTGTTTCAGGGTCAAGTTCTGAGGAAGAAGCAAAGAGCTCATTCTGGAAGCAATCGAACAAAGCGTTCTTTGCTGAAAAACAGAAACATGAGAAGAATGGAGTTCATCTAAGGAAAGAGACAAGAACCTGTTACCGATGTCAAGAAGTTGGTCACATTGCCTGGAACTGTCCAAAGGCAACCAACAGAAAACATGAAGTTGTTTCTAAACTCAAAGAAAAAGTTGTTGATAAAACTGAACCACCAACTGAAAAATTCAAAGTGTTTAAAAACTCAACATATGAAGTTGGTGAATGTTCGAAAAGGTTTTACAAAAGAAGGGTTACTAAGAAAACGGAGGTGAAATCTGGCGATGAATATGATTCGTTAAAGTTAGAGGAGCCACAAGTTGAGATTAAAAGTGATAATTCAGTTCCTCCAATGAATGATGTCAACTTTCCACCATTGAGAACTGAAAATTTTAAATAAAAAGTTGGAAAAGTTGAGATCTCGAATCAATTTTATTCTGAAAAGAAAGAATTTGATGTCGAGAAAGCGTTCTATGGGAAAGTTAAAAAGATTTTTGGAAAAATAGTCGAGGAAACCAAAGGGGTAAAAGATTTCTATGAAGAAAAAAGAAATATTGAAACCTCAAGTGAAACCCCGAGTGAAACTGAAAAGGTCACATCCAAGTTTGGTCAGTATGATGTCAGTATTTCATATGTAAAAATCCTGACTTGCCGGAGCTTCCAAGTTGGTAATCATGGAGCAGGAATCGGCATCATTCTTGAATATGTTTGTCTGAAAAATCTTCAAGTGGTAAAGTTCAAAATTGTTATATTTCGATCTACAAGTGGTAGGGTTGGTAAGTGAACTTACAAGTGGTTGAAAAACGGTTTTCACCTACAAGTGGTTAATCAAGGTCATTAAGTTGAACTTGATTTAATTTTCATTCAGATGGATGAGAAAACAAAGTGACGAAGTTAACCCCTAACCTACAAATGGTTTGTAAAATCAACTAAACTCATTTTCCGGAAAAACCATTTTGATTAAAACAAACTTAAAAGTTTTGAAATCATAATGGGAAAATGGTTTGTTGTCAGGGGGAGTTGTGATTGTTTAATGGCGATTTGAAGCAATTCACAATAGTTGTCACTTTATTTGTACAGTTTAACGCAGTTCATTTTCAAATTTTCCCAGAAAATCAAAAATTGAAAAATATTTTTGATTTTAGGGGAAGTAAAAATTTTGAAATTTCGAATTTTGAAAAATCTAAAAACATGATAAAATTTAAAATGTCAAAAACATTGAAATATTCAAAAATGAGTTTTGTTGTAAAAAGAGGAAAGGATAGTACATCAGTGGACTATCACAGCACGCTGAAGAATTGGAAAGTCAAATGTGATAAACGATCTCACTGCGGATATGTAAGTAGGTTTTTACACATTTAGTAGATTGTATTCGAGATATAAACTTAAATATCATAACTTACTTATTTCGTAGGGAACATCTCTCGGATATATAGGTATCCCCTGAAATCTTGTTTGAAAGGCTTTCTATTTCTGACATACTAGGTCTTTGTGCGTGATGATATCTGGGGTATTATACCTGGACTGCTGATTTTGCGGAAGCAATAGCCTAGTCCTCGTATAATACTTTGCATTGCTTTAATCGTAAAGCTTTCCCTCAGCATAAAAATGATGAAACATTGAAAAAATGCTAATCATGTGCTGTTGAAGAAAAGATCCCCAAACGGGACACACCAAAAGACGAGCCATCATCTCTTTGACTGAACGGAAGTTCTAACCTGAGCTCTCATGGTTTCGCATTACCCGATTACAGATATCATTAGTGTACACTCACCTGTAAGACTGAATATAGAAGTCTGGATACGGGAGTATATTCTGAGGTGGTACACGCGAATAATTTTAAGTGCTTAAAACATTAATCTCGTATCTCGAAACAGTTGAACTTTGTGTGAAAATTTAAGTGGATCAGTATACTGACAAACTAAGTGAATCGTTTAGAACTTAAAATGTTTAAAGCTTAACGGCGTTAGTGATTTGTCTCATAAACTGGTATGATCCCCTTACACAATCTCACAAAAATGTTGTCTATAAATATTTCTTTACTGCTTTCTATTAAAAAATATTCAAAAAGATTTTCAGTGTGTTTTAGCATAAAATTTTGAAAATTCAAAAAGATTTTATTTCATCTTATTTTCGACAACTGATGTTGACAAGCTGATTTTCAAAATTTCGAGTGCTAAACATGATGAACAACAGTTGGGGGGGAGTCTGTTTGAAAAGAGAAAAGATTTCGAAATGATTAAAAGTGTGAGATAATTTGTGAAATCTCATATTATATCAAATGATGTTTTGAGTTCGTTTATTCAAGTGGTAAACAGAGAATAAATTTGTCAAATTTTAAATTTGTGAAATTTATTTTGAGGTAGAGGATGTGCAAGTTAGCCAGGTTCCTGATTCTGAGAGTTACAGGGAGCCAGGCTAAAATCGATCCTGAATTTGTGAAGATGACAAAGATTGTGTAAGAGTTTGAAGATTAGTAGATCAACATCCAAGGGGGAGATTAGGTGCTGATGCTGATGAACTTAAGGAATCAACAGATCTGATCAAGAGAATTAAAAAGCTCAAGATCCAGGTTGCGATTCTGAGTTTGGAAGAAAAGAGAAAGAGTAAAAGAGAAGAGATTATAGATGTTTATTCTGTTAGATACTTTGGGAGAGAACGAAAAGACTAATAAAGACTGAAGGCTTCGAAGACTAGACACTGAAGACTTCGTCAACATTCAAGGGGGAGTCTGTTGGTGCATATGTCTGTCGACTTCGTCTTGTATCGAGTCTTGTAATAGGTTAGAAAGATCAGGGCACGTTGTACAAGAAAATTATGAAAAGTATAGGTTTTGACCATTTCGCACGAAATGGACAAGAGTCCATTTCGTACGAAATGAACTTGGCCATTTCGCATGAACCATTTCGTGCGGATTGGACATGCCTATATATATGTGTGTCTTGGATCTCATTTGTAACATTGTGATTCCGGTGCCGAGGTGCTGCCGAAGTGTCTCCAGGCTGTAAAACGCATTTATATCAATAAACAAGACAATTAGAGTGTATATCAAGCTGTTTCAAAGTCGATACGTTTGTTTCCGCCTCTTGTATTGACAATAACTCTTCTGAACGACTCGTTTTGGTCATGAAAACGATCCTACAGCCTGATGGATGGCGGAGGACTCAACCAATTTGTTTCTATCAGAAACAAGGGAATCGCACTGTTGTTGAATTTCCCTAAGCCATGCTTCCCGCTCCTCCAGCTCAACTTGTTTCGCCTGAACCTTGGCGTTAGACACTTCTACTTCAACAGCCAAAGCTTTGTACCGCCCCGGCACCTGAGACACAAAATCAGTGTCAATTCGGAACTTTTCCATCTGAGCAGACATTTAAGATCTCACCTTTTGGGCCTCAGTAACAGCTTTACGCTCCAACTCTTCTTGAATAGTTTGGGCATGAGAAAGGACCCGATCCTTCTCCGCTATGTCACGAGCCCATAAGATCCTCTCCTCAGCAAGGTTGGTACTCACCCGCTTCAGGTCATCTTCCGCCTTATTCTTCTCCGATAAAAACCTGCTCTCCCTCAACCTAGCGGCTTGGAGTTGAATCTCCAAGCGGTACTTCTCATCTTTCAACTCCTGAATAGTAGCCCGCGCTTGATGGAGCTCGTCGTTATCATGCATCCATCACGCCGGATCTCGGCAAGCCTCCGAGGCAGACTAACGGAATCCCCCAGGGTGGCATTCATCAGGTTTTCGTTGTTTAACCCCTCAACATACGCTGACTCAGCCGGGGGGTAGGCCCGCTCAACCCAGTGTTGAATCACTGGAGGGAAGATCAACCTTGAAGACTCAGCTATTTTCCACCAGGGCTGGTAGCGCTTATCCTGCGCATTCAGATCCCAATTGATGGTAGGCATATACAGATCATCGCCCAAACGGGCCCCGTCATCAGCGATCCCGCTACTAGACCCTCCAGCATCGCTCACAGCAGTATCTCCAGCACTAGTTGCCTCGTGAGCAGCAAACACCGTAGGTGTCTCCTTTCCAGTTGCAGAGAAAACGCTGAAAGGAGAGTCAAACAAGGAGGAAGGGGTGATACTGGAAGGCAATGATGTAGACACCGGACTAGTGGTCATCGCCACAACAGCAGTGGGCATAGGAGGTGGAAGGGTACAGCTGACATTAGCAGTTACACTCGCCTGAAATATAAGCTCTGAAAGGCTTGGCCCACTAGTGGCGGAAGGCATGGTATCCACAGATGTCATGAGGGAAGTAGACACACCCTCAACTTGAACCCCAGCTGTAGAACCTGTATTAAATTAGAAGTTCAACAACATAAAACACAAAGTCCACAATCACACCCGCAGATAAAATTACTTACCAAGGGGCAAGGCGTAAGCAGTTTGCATAGCCTCGAAAGCAGTCAGGGCAGGTATAGTAAAAGTCTTGCGTTTTTTCGACACGTGGGTTGGACTTGTCAAGTCAGCAGCACTCCCAGCGGTTGCAGTCACGCTAACTGAGGAAACACCGGCTCCCGCGGCCATGTACTTCCTCCCGGTGATTCTTACCCTGATCGGTTTCTTTTCTATGGCAGTAACATTACCTCCCCCGCTTGGGGAGGCTGAGAAATATAAGCAGTCGGGTCCGCCGGCACAGTTGGCAGCAGAAACTGCTCCAAGTGAATCTTCAGGACATTTGGTTCCTGCTCACCAAGCACGCGGTCCGCGGCCCTTAACGCAGCATTCCGCGGAGGGTCCACAAAATCAAACAAGCTCCATTTACCTGTGATATGTACACATATCAGTTTATACAATTGGCAAAACATATGCAAAGCCAAAAGCTACATACCTTCATCATCCCTTCGAAAAGAAGGATACAGCATTATATCACGCCATAACAGGCTCATTCCCGCCATCACTAAAGCCCCCTCCGGGAATACCGTGCACTCGGAAGGGTGCCCACATAGTTTCATATAAAGAGCGTTGGCCACGTAGGCATCTTTTGGAGGAGCTTCGTCTTTAACTTTGTCCTTCGGTCCCATCTCCCTCCAATGCATCTCTCTGGGAATGACATCAGCATCGATATAGAAAAACTTTTTCTGCCAGTCCTTATCCTTGGAACTGGTAGGAATGTCTCTCAAACAAGATACATCGGTGTCCCTTATGTCGAAACTAAAAAAGGGGGATTTCCATACAAGGACAAAAAAAGCCCTAAAAACAAGGAGTTCAAGAATATGCCCTAAGGCGATACAGGCAAACTCAAACAGTCGGAGTTTCACCAACCCTAACGGATGTAGTTGGGAAATGTGGACGGGATAATGGTCAAGGACCAACTTGCAGAACTTGGTGATCGGCAATCAGAAGTTGCAAAACTTGAAAAAATCACTAAACAAGGTGATTTTACCTTTCTTCAACGGAAATGTCGTGTCTGTCTTCGACGGCAACACAGAATTCCACTCTGCCCTAATATTGTAATCTTGAAGAAGATTATTGAACGAAGTCTGCCCCCATTTGACATACAGGGCATCGGAGCTTGTTGGGGCAGATGAAGAGGATTCCCCGGTCTTTGAGGCCATTTTTTCAGTTCAAGAAGTTGAAGGAAGTGGTTGTGCACAAGGAAGGAAATGAAACTTAAAACCCTAAATAGGAACTCTATTTATATGGAAGGGCAACTTTTCGAATTTGAAAAGACAAACGGACGGGAACACGCGTCAGAACTGGGTGGTGACAGTTGTCATCCTAATGATGATTATCTATCACATCCTTTCCCATCATCGCCATTTTTTCAAAATGCATAACGGTACCCCACTCGAGAAACTTACACTCAAAGGGGGAATTTTTTTACTTTTCCTTTTTTAGTCCGGTTTCATGAATTTCATTTCATAACCTCGGACTGGGGGGACATGATGAGGTATGAACCGGATCGGCTAACCCGACCCGGTCATTACCTCATATTTTTTTATAAATAATTAATTACAAATGTTTATTCTAGAATGTTCTATTCTGCGTGGATAAATCAGGTAACTAAATCCCCACTCTTTTGGGGAAGATCATGCAAATCCCTAACTTATCGAAGCCCATCCTAAGTTAAGGGGAATCCTAATGGTAAACTATAAATAGAGGTAAACATCTAAGGTATGATTCATCTTGCTCTCATTTACTCTCTCTCTCTCTCTCTCTCTCTATCTATACACTTATACTTTCTCCCAAACCGAGACTTATTCTCACACTGGAGGGTGGTTACAGGAATAACCCCATTCCTGTAACGAGTCCTAACGGTGTTCTGTTTTGCAGCTACCAGTTCGGATCGCCAAGAGTTGAAGTCCTAGTTGGATACTACCGTAAAGGTCAGTGTTTCATCAAGTTTGTTTAATTTGTGTTCAAGGTCAAGAATATCTAGATTTACCTTATGTTCTGATGTTTCAGGTAGTTCACCAGAAAATGCCATGAGACAGAAATTAGCCATCTCTTCTTCTTCATCAGAAGAGTCATCTGATAGCCATGTATCTGTCCCTGCTATCAAACTGACTTGTTGTTGCTTCTTTGCTTCTTCCAACTTCTTCTCATAGTATGTAACATCCTTCAGTTTATTAGTTTTGCACTCTGATGCATAGTGACCTTTTTCTTTACATTTGTAACACACAACTTCTGCTTTTCCTTTATCCTTTGATCTTCCTTCATCCCTAGATCTTCCTTCCATCCTCCCTTTATCACTTTTCTGGTATCTTTGGCCACCTCCCCTTAACCTCTGCTCAAAAGTTTTGGTGAGCAGTGCAATTGCTTCAGCAAAAGCAGAAAAATCTGATGATGTATCAGAATTTTCATTATTTTGGCAGTTTGAGGTTTGTGGATCATTGATGGGTGTTCTTTGTGAGTTTGAGATTAAAGCTAAAGATCCCCCTCTCTGATTTGATTCTTCATATATCTCTTTTTCTCTGGGGACCAGAATGCTATATAAGTCATGAAGACTCATATTACCTAGTTCTAAGGTGGAGGACAAAGTCATAGTTAGACTTCTCCATTCTCTAGGCAAAGCATCCAGAAATTTTATATTCCTTTCATCATTTGATTTTATAATGCCAAATTTCTTTAGCTCATTCATAAGTTTAGCAAATCTATGATAAGTTTCATAAATTTTTTCATTTGGTAAACTTTTAAATCTCTCATAGGAGGAAACACAGTTTGTTCTTTTGTTCCTCTTCATCCTTTCCCCTCCTTCACAAAGATTTTCTAACCGATCCCATATCTCTTTAGCTGATGCACATGCATCAACTTGAGAGAATATATCATTAGGAAGAGCCATTATTAAAAGTGATTTTGCCCTTTCATCTGCAGCCATCAGGTCCTTGTCTTCTTGGCTCCAAAGGCTTTCACTTTTGGGAGCCAAGGAGGCAGGGACTCCTGGTGATTGATCAGTTGGTGGAATAGCTGGTATTTCAGTCGTTGGTACATATGGACCCCTTACAATGGATTAAAACAGAGTTCGGTCATGTCCATTTAGGAAGTTGACCATCCTAATTTTCCATTGTGGGTATTCCTCTCTAACCAAGGTCGAAGGTTTAGACATTAAACCAATGTTGAAAGCATTATTCCACGTTTGAAAGTTTGCCATATTTAGAGAAGAAAAAAAGATGAGCAATTGATCGTTTGAAAATGATTTATTCAATGTGCTCTGATACCAATTGTAGGTCCCAGATGGACTTAAAACTTTCTTTTCACGTAATATGGCAAGTGATTTCAAGAAATATGAAAATAATGTGCGGAAATAGAAATCAGACTTTCAAGAAACAAGACCTACAGAATTTTCAAGTTTATATCACTTTGAAACAAAATGGTTTACAAGGTGATTGTGAGGTTATTATCTATTTCAAACGAATACTTGTGTAATTCTGAGGTGAAAGGACAATGGAGTTTTTGTTGTATGTATTGAATGCTTGGCTTAACTCATCGTCCTTAGCTTGTTGAGCTTTCTATTTATTGAAAGCCCGGGGGCATGAATAAACATTTGTTTATTCATGTATATGTCCTGCAAAAAGTAGCTTCTTAACATATTCATTGAATCCAATTATCAAGTTTCTTTGGTCATCATGAGATCCAATAATGTCAAGTTGCTTCGGTTAATGTGGAAGGGTAGAACTCGTTCAGACAAGTGGGTTTTATCAGAATTTCTGATAACCACTTCATCAGAAATTCTAGTGAACAAATCATCAGAAAGTCTGATGACAAGATTTGCCAGAAACTGATGATATTTCATCAGAAATATCATAAGATCCATCAAAACGGCCTTTTCTAATAATCTTCTCTTGTTCTTGATCAGCTTCTAATTCTTTGAAGAAGATGTGTTGTTCTTTTCAATCATCATATCTTGTTTCTTCTTGTTGTTTGATCTTCAGGACTTTATCTTCTTCTTTAGATTAGGCTGAATAAGTTTTTCTTCAATACTTACAAATAAAGTTTCTAACAAGTTATATTATAAGTGTATTAGTAGTCCAGTGTTAACAGAAGTCTAACAGAAGTCATGCATGGAGGTTGTTTAACCTCATTATATATCACCAAAGCACAAATCAGTTAAACTGATCGGTTGATCATGATTACATAAAGAAATACAGAATGTAAATACTATTATTTATGTTCCAGAATTAACCATATGAAAGATAGTAATATGGAAGTTAGTTGACGCTTGGAAATCGTCAGAACCTGATGAACAGTGCATCCGCACGGATGGGGATGTCACATTTGTGCGATGGGGATGCCCCATTCGGACGGATGCGATTGCCAATTCGGGGGGATAGAGCTGTTCTCGAGGTAAATCGGTCCGGTTTTGCTTGAACTGACCACCTATTCAACTAGAGTTGGTCACCTCTCGAATCTACAGCCATTTTCTCAGCTTGTGAGCTCGATGGACCTCAGATTCAGCTAAGTTTAAATTCAGAAAGTTGGTAAAATGGTTTTTGAAAAGATTTAACTTCATTCCAGCTTGGTCCTCAATATCTTGAGAGTTCATATCAGATTGCCTAGGCGAATCTGAGTAACCAAGTGAAGGAGGATGAAGAATCTTGTTTAAAACTTGTTAAAAATCAAAAGAAAGTCGTAGAAGTAGATGAAGAATAGAAGATTTGAGCTTAACACTCACTTATGAGGGACTGAAATGAGCTCTGGTTGATTCTGCTTAGTAGTGATTCGAGAGAGAAAGTTGAGTGTGGAAGATTGGAAGTGAAGGAGAAAGACTTGTATTTATAAGCTGAAATTAGGTTAAGGGCGGATTGGGCCTAATCGCGGATGGGCTTTCAGGCGGATTGGGCTTGGGGTGGATCGGCCACTTAGCGCGATTGTGCCGGCCCATCCGTGCGGATGCGCCAGACCCAAAGCCCAATTTGCTGAATTTTGTTAATTTTGCTGATTTTTAAGTATTTTAAGTCCGTAAGTGCAATGTATAAGTGTCGTGCATAATAAAAGGTGCGTAAAAATGTATTTTGTATGTATAACAAGTATGAATACGAATAAATTTTCATGTAAAGAAGCATCAAGTGTGTAAGTAACATGAATAAGCATCAAGTATTTATGAATAATGTATAACACAAGTATGTAAAAGATGTATTTCTCTTTATGATTCAAGTCTCTAATTACAACGTATGAAATGAAGTACGGTTACAAAGGGAAACAAGTTTCCATAAGCGGAAAGTACAATGAACTTGCTAAATAAAGAAAGTTACAAAACGCGAGGCGTTACATCACTAGCACTACTAGAAAACTGGGCAATCGTCACCATAATTTGCCATGGAAAAAAATGGTCACAAAATTAGCCACCATTTTCTCACCAAAATCTTATTGGTAGCAAATTATATGACGCGGTCATAAAACGGTCACAATTTTGTCACCGTTTATTTTCGGTGACAATAAGATGATAAATAAATGAAAAATAAAAAGTTTGGTGGGAGTTGTGACCGCTTTGAGCACCATTTAATATAGAATCGCACCTTTAGATTTTAACAATTAATAAAATAATCTAAAATTCATTTCAATCTCTCCCCCAAAATTGAGCTCCCCCCCCCACCATGCACACAAAAAATTGAGCTTCTTCCCCCCCCAAAATTTTCAGCCAAAATACATCGATCTCTTCCTTACTGCCAATTTTACTCTGTTCTTCATTACTCAATACACATCTTTCTCCTCTCCCCTGTAACCCTAATCATCCGACGAAAATCTCTACCCCAAGCGAAAACCTTAATTACTTAACCGGCGGCTATCAACCCTAATCAGAGTGTAAGAGGAGCAGGATGTTGTTCTACCTTTTCAGTTAAGCTTGAAACAGCCGGTCCACCTCCTCAGCGCCGCCGTACCACCAGGTAATCCTGTTGCCTTTGATTGTCCCTAATTAGTATTATATATTTACAAATTTCTTGAGTTAGAGGTCAAAATTCTTGAGTTAAGAGCAGGATAGTAGGTTATTGTGTTGTTATTGTGTGAATGTCAAGTAAGAAAGAGCTAAGTTAGAGGTTAATTGTTGCATTTTTTTCATAACTAGGTTTTGAGAGTAGTTGAAGTGTGTTGGTGTTTGGGTTTAAAGAGTAGTTGTAGGTGTTTTGGTCAAAAATTACCGAAGCAATTTAGTGATCAAATTAGTTAAGTGAGGTAGTGTGCTAGAAATGTGTGTTGAAAATATTCAAGTTAAGTTATTTGCAAAAACAGTTTTCAGGATACGGCTCAGGATATCGAGCTGTATCTATGATCAAACAATGAGCAAAAATGTAAAGGGTGACACAGGATGTACGAGGAAAGCCCTTGATCAATCTAGATCGCCGGCACAAAACCTCGGGAGCTGACAATCGCAGCTGCCTTGTTCTTCGATTGCTTCAAATATTAGGATACAGTGCAGGAAATGATACAGATCAACTAGGTGTTACAATGTAATCTGAGTACAAGTGTTTGTGTGTAGTGATTGCTAGTGGCTAGAGAGCAAAGTGTGCGAAAGAGAGTGAGTGACTTAATCTGATCCGATCAATCTATTTATAGTTAAACGAAAACAACTAACTACCCTATTAAACCGGGATGCTTCGAATATTCCTCAAGTGAATGTTGTCGTCCACTTCTTCCGGGTTCAACGTCTCTCATATAACTGGTTTGCCCGAGTCTTAAGGAGAAGAAGTCTTCTTGAACGTTGGAGACTTGCACCCCCTAATCTACACATGGTTAAATCAGTTAATACCAGGATATCGTACCAGGAAGTTACCAATATCCTGATCCGGTATCCTGATCACAAATAAACAATCAAAGCAAGAATATTAGTCAGGACATATGTTCAGAAAATGGCCCATAACAATTGTCCCCAAAGATATCTGTTGGTATACCAATCCAGCGGATATATTTTAAAACTTTATCTCGTAAACCGAAGCAATTAAAACGACATGAAGGTCAAGATAGCACTATGTGGATATCCATTACGCCCCTATATCTTCTCTCTTCTTGTTTAAGAACCAGATATCATCAACAGAATCTCCAGGTAATCACTCATCCCTTCCTCATTTCCTATTAATTTTATTCTTCCTCTAATGGCCACTAGAGTCCACTCTGAAACCGGTGAATCGTCGGAATCCTTCGTTCAGCAAAACCTTCTCAAAAATCCCGAGAAGGAGATCTGCGCTTTTGATAGCGCAGACATTGCAGCGTTGAGAGCCTCCGGCGCTTTCCCCGATGGCACGGTTTTTAGACCATTTGATCGATCAATTCGATCAGATGTCTCCTCTGCCGATTGGGTCTGTTTTCTGGCATACCCTTTCTCGCTAGGTCTTCGGTATCCATTTCCTGAGTTGATGATGCAGTTTTTCCGAATCACTGGCATCTCCTTTGCCCAAACAATGCCCAAGGTTTGGAGGGTATTGATCGTACTTAATCAAATAAAAAATCTTCACTGTCCCGACCTCTGCATCGAGGATATGCCGATTGCTTATCGCCTCCGGTCACACGGTTCCAGTCAATTTTTGCTCTTTTCAACTTCTAGCAAACCCCTTATACTTAAAGCCACCAAAAACGAGGATGGATGGCAACGCAAGTTCTTCTTCGTCAAACGAGACTCCATCTATGAGGGTGCTAGTCTTCCGGTGGAGTGGTTAACCACCGGTAGGGTCAAGAATATCCCCAGATACTTCTAGACTTTTATCCTATGCTAATATCTTCTTATTTGATCTTTCTGCAGTGAACTTTAAGGAAGTAGCTCCCCCTACTACGGTATCCGAAAAAAGAATCGAAGCAGTTTACCAGTTACCGGCAAGTGACAAGAGTTTTACTACACACATCCCGAGTTCCAGTCAATATTCATCATCTGAAATGTCTGGTAAGAGTTACTTCGTAAATGACTGATTAGCATAATATAATGAAGAGTAATAAGGATGTAAGACTTCTCCCTTTATGCAGCACCAGCCAAGATCCCTGATGTTTTCGACCTTGATGAGTTTGACAGTTATTCCGATCACATCCAGGTCAAGAAGGAGCCCAGTCCCAAGGCCACGGCTTCATCCAGACCCAGCAGTTCCAAAGCCATCATCATTCCCAAGCCTTCGCCAGCTACTAAGCCCCGGAGTTCAAGTTCTCGCAAAAGGAAAGAGACTGACTCTCCTGCCACCTCTGATACGTTCCCCTATGAGAATCATGGGTTCATTGAGGCAAGCGGATTCATGACTTCTTTTCTCAACCAGGTTAGTATCCTTGAGCTATATCCTGCACCATATGCTGGTTACAAATGTTCATTAAAACTAATACTTGTTTTCTTATTTTACAGGGTCTCGAACGTCTGGTTCATTTATACCAGGAATCCTATGGGCTCAACAAGACGCTCGAGTCCAAGTTGAAGAAAGCCGAGGTCACCATTTCCGACCAGGGCATGATTGCAGCCGCCAAATCTCGGCATTACGAGGACAAGTTTAAGGCTATGACTCAAGAACACCAGGCCGCCCTCAACAAAGCTGCTCTTGAGGCCCAAGCCGATCTTAACGCTGCCCATGCTCAACATGAACGGGATATGATCAGCTACCGGGAAGGCCTTAAAAGTTCTGTCGTTTCTTCCCTTCTCCAGGCCAGGCTAAAGATGGCCCACGAAGCCAAGGCACTGGGTTTCGAATGCCCTTCTTGGGATGTTAATGCCTGGGAGACAAAACTAAAGAGTCTGGGTAGCAACCCTGTTAAACCCGCAGCTGAAGGATCTTCAAAGGCGGTTGAAAAACCAACTGGTGCCAATGATGAAGCTGAGACGGATGTTCAAGCTAATCCTGAGGTGGATGTTGTCGAAAACGCGATGAACGAAGAAGGCGCTGCCTCCTAAAACTTATCCCTTTCTTTTTCTTTCTTAATTTTGATTGTTATGGTTTGCTGAACAATTTACTTTTCATGTCTTTGAACAATTTATATTTGAATTTAAACAATTAGATAACCAAAGGTGGATGGGTCCTAGGTTTTAGGATGAAGCCTTCGGTTATCAACTGGTATTGCTTATTTTAGACAGTATTACTGTTTTGGTCAAAAATTACCGAAGCAATTAAGTGATCAAATTAGTTAAGTGAGGTAGTGTGCTAGAGATATGTGTTGAAAATATGCTAGTTAAATTATTTGCAAAAACAGGTTCAGGATACGGCTCAGGATATAGAGTTGTATCTATGATCAAACAATGAGCAAAAAAGTAAAAGGTGACACGAGATGTACAAGGAAAGCCCTTGATCAATCTAGATCGCCGGCACAAAACCTCGGGAGCTGACAATCGCAGCTGCCTTGTTCTTCTATTACTTCAAATATCAGGATACAGTGCAGGATATAATGCGAATCAACTAAGTGTTACAACGTAATCTGAGTACAAGTGTTTGTGTGTAGTGATTGCTAGTAGCTAGAGAGCAAAGCGTGCGAAAGAGTGTGTGTCAAAAGTGTCCCTTAACCTGATCCGATCAATCTATTTATAGTTAAACGAAAATAACTAACTATCCTAATAAACCGGGATGCTTCGAATATTCCCCAAGTGAACGTTGTAATCCACTTCTTCCGGGTTCAACGTCTCCTATATAACCAATTTGCCCGAGTCTTAAGGAGAAGAGGTCCACTTGACCGTTAAAGACTTTCACCTCCTAATCTGCACGTGGTTAAATCAGTCATTATCAGGATATCGCATCAGGATGTTACCAATATCCTGATCCGGTATCCTGATGACAAATAAACAATCAAAAGCAGAATATTAGTCAGGATATATGCTCAGAAAATAGCCCATAATAATTGTCCCCAAAATATATCTGTTGGTATATCAGTTCAACGGATATATTTTAAAATCTTATCTCGTTATCCGAGGCAATTAAAACGAATTGACGATTGAAGTGACATTGGTGCAACTTCCAACGCGGTATTTACTCTTCACCCCCTATACTCAGCCTATAATTAGCTGAAACATCTTGTATTGTGATCATTTCTATCTTCAAGCGAATTTCAGGTATTTTCTCTCTCTCTTCCTTGTTTGAATCACTTGTTCTCTGGTTGTGATCCCCCATGGCTACCCGCACTAGATCCCAAATGGAGGATTCCACTCCCCTCTTTAACAAACAAAACCTGCTAAAGGAACCCTCAAGAGAGGTGTGTTTGTTCGATAATGCCGATATCGTGGCTTTACGAGCTTCCGGTGCCTTTCCCGCCAGGACAATTTTCCGTCCATTTGACCGAGAGGTACGATCGGATTTTTGTTCCAACGAGTGGGTATGCTTTTTTGCTTATCCTTTCTCCATCGGTCTTCAATATCCGTTTTCACCCTTCGTATCTTGATTCTTCAAGTTGACTGGCCTTAGCTTCGCCCAAACCATGCCCATGGTTTGGCGCGTATTAGTCACCTTGGAGCAGATTAAGGCTCGTCACATGCCGGACTTGTGCATCGAAGATCTTCCGATGGCCTATCGTTTAAGATCCCATGGTTCCAGCCGGTTCCTTCTATTTTCTATCTCCAAAGATCCTCTCATTGTTAAGGCTACCAAGAACGAGGATAAATGGACAAGAAAATTGTTTTTTTGTAAAAAGGGACTCCATCGACAGGGGTTTTGACCTCCCTAAGAGATGGTTAACTTCTGGTAGGACTTAGGCTTTTAGGAATATCCCCAATCATATTCTGAAACTATATCTTGAACTGGTATCCTAATACGTTTATCTTTTGCAGCAAACTTCAAGGAATTAGCTCCACTAAGTGCTGAATCGGAAGAAAGGATAAATGAAATCTACAGGCTTTCGGAAAGTGAAAGGACCTTCACCCTGCTATCTACAAGTTCAAGTCAAAGATCAAGTTCCAGCATATCTGGTAAGTATATTTTCAGAAATTATTTTATCTATCAAACCGACTATATTTTAAAGGTATAACGAGATAAATCGTATCTTCCCTTATGCAGTGCCAGATATCAATCTCGAAGGCTTCCAACTCGATGAGTTGGATAGTTACTCCAGCCTCGCCCCCGTCAAGCAAGAGATCAATCTGAAACCAGCTGATTCTCCAAAGCCTACCAGTTCGAAAACTGTTACTGCTCCCAAAGCTCCTCCAGCAGCTAGGAACCAGGCCTCCAGCTTCCGGAAGAGAAAGGAAGTAGAGCATCCCGCTACACCCCACATATTACCATTTGAGAACCATGGGTTTACGGAATCCAGCAAATTCATGACAGGCTTCCTCAACCAGTGTGACACCTGTGCCTCCACGGCCATCAAACAAATACCAAACTAATGAAATATTATATTTCATACTTGGGATTTGTACAAATGTGTGTATCATTTGCACATATCAATTCTTGTTCGATTTCAAACTCTATATCGCTTTCTCATCGCCCCTTTATCCGGAATCCCGCAACAAACCAGCCGCTACTATCTTCTTCTCCGGCGAGTTTGACCTTTGACGAGCACCGGTAAGATCTCGATCTCTCTTTCTCCCGTCCGTAGTTCTAGTTCAAAGACTCGTCACGGTTTCGGTTCGAGTTGTAAATTCATGATTATCTACTACCATACTTGACTGTGTATATGCTTTGTGAACTTGTTTAATGAGCGTAAATCTGCATGCATATGTAACCATAGGTATGATGAGTATAAAATTATATATGTGTGATGCTATGGATGAACGTGATAGTCTGAACGGACATAGCCGTGGATTTCATGATGGTGTAGGCACGAAACGGATTAACGACGCCGAGAATATG
Organism: Helianthus annuus; assembly: GCF_002127325.2. NCBI lineage: Eukaryota > Viridiplantae > Streptophyta > Magnoliopsida > Asterales > Asteraceae > Helianthus > Helianthus annuus. Next base: position 34,584,034 of record NC_035442.2, read on the forward strand.
TGAACGAATTATGCGTCGGTAGTTGAGTGTTTTCATGCAATTATTAAATAGCCATACGTGTACAGCGGTGCATGGAACTTCCGGTTCGAGTTCGTGTTTTTGGTATGAGTATGTGGTGATATGTGTATGTCGAGATGATTAGAATGTGTTTGTAAGTAACAGTTAATATGTTGATATCATTATGTGCTTATGTAAGTATGATAACTTATAGATATTGAAGTTAGTTTACTGCTAATTGTTGGGTCTATAATGTGTAGTCTAATGTTATCAATGAATCAAGTTAACAAAGTCAACGCCATCAAGTCAAAGTCAACGCGCAAGTCGACACGGGAAGATCGAAGAAAGATATGGCGTGTGGAAGTTCGAGATTCGATAGTTATAATGCTTTGGATAATTGAATATATTTTGAGTAGTCAAAATATATTTATTATCTTGTTTAATGAGTTTTCATGTTTAGTGCTATTTTTAGTAAGTTATTATCTCTAGGGGCTTAATTGTAATTAACCTAAAATGGTAAAGGCTATAAATAGAATGAGATGATTAGGGTTTAGCAAGGACACACTTTTCTAGAAGATTTGGGGGCTAATTGTATCATCATTTGTGCAAATCAATCTAGTGGGTTTTAAAGCTTGATTTTGAGTGTGTTCATCTTGATTTCTTTATCAAAATCAGATTTTTAGCTCGATTTGATCCTATCAATTTGGTATCAGAGCCTCGGTGGCTCATTTCAGTTTCGGATTGGTCGATTTTTCACCGGAAATCCGCCGGAGACGTTAAAATGGAGTGTAGATCTGTGTTTTGATGCATTTTCAGATCTGGCGACTTTAATTGTTAATCCAACGATTTTATTCTTCAAGGTTTAGAGAGAGTAACAGAGTAGGGAAATAGATCGGGAGAGAGTTCATTATTTCCTATGATTTTTCTTCGTTCCGGTAACGGTGGGGCACTGAGTTAATGAAAGTTGTCCGCAAAATCCGTTTGATGATGAATATGGTTTGTCGATTTTTGTTTGAACGTGGTGTGATGCAGGTTGGTGCCACCGATTTATGCAACACGTTTCAGATTCAGTTTTGGTTTTCAAGTCACTTGTGATTTTCGGCAGCTTAGAGTGGTCGCAGGTAACTGGTGATTTTGTGTCTCTCAAGTGGCGAATGGTTTGCTCAATGTTTGGCGGTTGGTTTCCGGTGAACTGGGTGGTGACATAAGGTGGTTTATGTTACGATGGACAGAGGCGGATGAAGGTGGTGCACGGTAAATGGATGAAGATAGCTTTGAGCAGGTGTAAGATAGAAAGCCGGCTGGTTGGAGATGATTAGTCTTCTTTTGTGTGGCCGGAGATGGAGTTTTCCGGAGATGGCGTTTGCCTTTGGATGTTGTCGGCTAGGGTTTCAGGTACACCGTACACATGAAATGATTGGGCCATGATTAATCTCTTGGGCTTTGTGCTTTATTTGTTATATTCAAGTTAATACAATATGGTGGAGCCCAAAATTGATTAATAGAATGAATGCTAGCCGTAATGTCTCATGATTATTCTTGGCCATGCACATGTTGGATGGGCCCCACTCAAGATTATTCCAAATTCACCTCATGATATGTACACGCTAGGAATTCTGTATGGTTGAAATGTTTTATTTTTTTTGGGGGCCCACATGAAAGTACCAGCCACCAGGTATGTGGCATTTCTTTTGATTGGATTTTTATCATGGGTTAAGGTATGATTCGGCCATTAGTTTGTGTTGGTTTTTTGTCGGGTCTTATTTTCAAACGGAATGGGTTTAATTTCCTTGGTTTTGGATTGGAAATTGAATGGGCTTTAATATATTCTGTTGGGCTGATTAGGGGTGAGTTATACGGATGTTGAGCTGCGCCTTTTCCTCACCGACTGTTCTCGTTTGAGGTCCATAGATTCAGGTTCAGGTTTGAATGGTGGACTTGTTAAGCATGTGTTAGCTATTTTGGTCATTTGGACTTGGAGTAGTTTATGTGGGTCTGGCCACTTTGTGGGTTTGTTCCTTTGATGAGTTATTGGATTTAAATTGTTTTGATGGGCCGGGAGTACAAGATTATTTTATGGGCCAGCGACTTTGATGAGTTTCGTGTTTTTGTCACCAAAGAAATTATTGGCGACTTTAGCGGTGAATCAGGAGCTAAACGCAATCTGACAGAATTGAAGATCTTCACAATGAAGTTGATTATTTAATTTTTATCATTGGAGTTCGAACCCTATCATATGCCTATTACAATTGTATCTTCAAAAGTAAGATAAGGAGCTTTGATCGACAAAATATAGGAGGGTCTACGTTTGCGGGGGAAAACGACAATGAACATTTTGAGTATTTAGCCGATTTGTGAAGATTCAAAGACGACGTCGGATTTAATTTTGAAGATCATTTGAAAAATTGATAGCATCATTCTCGGGGGAATATTGTAGGGTCAAATTGGAGAATGATATTATCAATTATGACGGCTTTAGTTTAGCTATTTTATCGTTTATATTATGTCGCGTTTTTAGTTATTTTAGTCGGACGTTTTAGCGTTTTTATTGGTTCTCCAAGCAAGAGGTGGCTTGCTTGGAGGACAAGGCTCTGGGGATTTAAATAGTAGAGTAAACCTCATTTGTGAGGTGTGCATTTGTGAGCCACCACACCGGGGGAGCTCACTCGGGGTGGATTATCTTGTATGTTCTTATCCAATCAATGAAACTTTCTATTTCTATGTTCCAATCCTTAAAGTTTCTATTTTTATTGTTTATTGTCGATTGTTCTTCGCTCGAATCACCCGTCTCACTATTATTCACCGAACCGAAGCTGAAATCGGATCGTTACGGACCTATCAATTTGGTATCAGAGCGGAAGTACTGACCTGTTCACCAAACTATCTGTCTTAGCCCTCGGTAGTTCTTGGGATCTCTGTTGTACGAAAGTACAGACCTGATCTCCGTTCTATCATTGAAGAGAATGAAACCAATATACTCACCTGTTATGAGGAACCTTTGTGCATACCTTGATCGCGGGGGTATGTCCTGACGTGGGACTCACGGGCGTAATGTTTTCTATTCTAAATAGCATGTGTGGGGGCCATCGAATTTTTGTCAATATACCCAAAACATGATAATTAGAAATAAGTTTTGAAGGCTTTGGTGTGACAAAATCAAGTTAAATCGCTTACAGGGACTAAATTCGACAAACTGCGAAAGTATGCCGATTTGAACTGTAACAGACATTCCGGAACATGACCATGAGTTAAACATACCATAAATATCCTTCACATAGCTTAGAAATAGGCTTTGAGGGGTTCGGTGTGCTAAAATAAACTTTTGGGTCATTCAGGGACTAAAAGCGTCAAAAAGTGCACAAGTTTGCACTTTCGCGCATAACTTACGTTCTGAATACATCCAGACATCCAAAAATTTATGTAAGCACTAAAATATTTTATTTTAGTGGTTGGCATAAGAAAAATCCATTCGTCACGCAATTTGGATCGTTTTTCGCACTTATGCGCATTCCATCGTAATTAACCGAACATCGAGGTCGTACGACTAAACGAGCCAACATCCGGCATATTTTTGAGCATGTTTCATGTCCACTGTGACAACCCGTAACTTCAGGGTACAAACCGTTTGTTTTGTTTTTATAAATCAAATCTTGTGCTTCTTTTATTTGATGAATTAACCAAATCCTTACCGTGTAGTACCGACCTGAACCATTTGAACCAAAACACTTGACTCGCTTGCTGATCCAACCCACTTGCATAGCTCGAAAACTTATGGGGCCCGAACCTTAGCTTGATCACTATTCATCTTATAATTAATTAATTAATACTTCATTAGTTGGTTTTGTTAAAAAATATATATATATATATATGTATATAATAATAATAATAATAAACTACATAAGTAATCAAAACCCAACCCTAGTTTCCCACCCCATGTGCAGTAAGGTCGACATGCAAAAACAACCACCTAGCAACTATTATATGTTGCTGTTTTACTTTGTCATCGGCCCACCCCAACCAAAACTTTCTTTCGGCCCAAGCAACATCTAACCGCCACACTTGAAATATATATTGTGCATGGAAGCATAATAGATGAATAACGAAACAAAAGGAAAAACCCTACCCGCTGTCTTCCTCATCGCCCCTTTATCCGGAATCCAGCAACAAACCAGCCGCTACTATCTTCTTCTCCGGCGAGTTTGACCTTTGACGAGCACCGGTAAGATCTCAATCTCTCTTTCTCCCGTCCGTAGTTCTAGTTCAAAGACTCGTCACGGTTTCGGTTCGAGTTGTAAATTCATGATTATCTACTACCATACTTGACTGTGTATATGCATTGTGAACTTGTTTAATGAGCGTAAATCTGCATGCATATGTAACCATAGGTATGATGAGTATAAAATTATATATGTGTGATGCTATGTATGAACGTGATAGTCTGAACGGACATAGCCGTGGATTTCATGATGGTGTAGGCACGAAACGGATTAACGGCGCCGAGAATATGTGAACGAATTATGCGTCGGTAGTTGAGTGTTTTCATGCAATTATTAAATAGCCATACGTGTACAGCGATGCATGGAACTTCCGGTTCGAGTTCGTGTTTTTGGTATGGGTATGTGGTGATATGTGTATGTCGAGATGAATAGAATGTGTTTGTAAGTAACAGTTAATATGTTGATATCATTATGTGCTTATGTAAGTATGATAACTTGTAGATATTGAAGTTAGTTTACTGCTAATATATGTGAAAGTATAAGGGTATGTTAGGGTGAACCAAGTGTATGCGTAGATGATAGGACTGTAGTTTACACATAAAAACCGTCGGAGAGGTTTAAACGCGTATGAGTGTATGCTCGTAACCGGTCACACACTTCGAATCCAGGTTAGATTATCACCACCTGTAGGGGTGATGTTGGATTAAGATGTAGAAGTTGTGGATGGTCCTTGTTATAATTTGATGTGGGAAGGAATGATTTATTATGTGCTGGAGTTTTTGGTGTGTTTAGCAATATTCTGTTCAAGATAATACTTTTGTCACATTCAAAACCCTTTGATTTAGACAATGATAATGTAGATGAGAATTGTAATATGAGTAATAAGATGGCTTGAAACGTGATCTTTCATAGAATGTACAACTCCATTAGCCAAAAGTACAACCTGGTTATGCACACTTGAATGTTTAAGATAATAGACGATCTTAGATAATTTGTTTAAAAGCAATAAGGTGATGATGATTCTGAATGCATGAGTCCATGATACATAGTATATGAATTAGAGAAATCAAGGTAGAATGCAAGTCTGGGGAGTGTCGCACAGTAATAGGTTGAGGTGCACACATACCGACAAAATTCATTAAAGTTGCACTAGTTTTGACCCCACATGTTGGGCGAATAGAATAAAAAGGGACCAAGATGTATCGTGATTGTTTAGGTGGTCCACATGCCTTAGGCTATGATATATTATGTGATTTAATTATGAATACATGTAGTTATGTGATGTGTGGGACCTGGTATGCTGTTTGATCTGTAATGTGTGCCACCACGTGAAATACTTATATATGAATCCGATTAAAACTTGGTGACCATAAATAGGACGTGATTGACCAACCCTGACTGCTAGCTATTTTCTTTTAAGAGTCCAACCGAGCAACCAAAGGTGAGTTCACACAGCCAAGGCATGGGTTCCCAGGGTGGGAATGGGTTGGATTATTTATTTGTGTTTACCTAGCACATGGAACTTAGTTATATGGTCCTCGGGTGAGGAAGGGTTATTGATAAGATACAACTAGACTAATGGTACCAAATTGAACTGATCTTCGCACACACGCCAGGGTTGGCCGCGATATTATGACTAATCTTCGCATACATGCCTAGGAAGGCCGCGAACTATACTCTAAACTTCGCATACATGCCAGGGTGGCCGCGATACAAACATACCTAGTCTAGAATACTTGGGAATTTTCCCTAGTCATCGCACACATGCCTAGAAGGCCGCGATATGAACTAATACGATACATGACTTAACGAACGAACACAAGGCTTACTTTACTATTACTATTACTGAACTGTTTACTGTGAACTCGCTCAACTAGTTGTTGACTCTCTGCTGCATGCCTTGCAGGACCTTAGGTACTTATGGAGCTTGCACAAAGAGGAGCAGGTCATTGTGGGATACTGATCTTACACGTTATGATAAACAATTGAACTTATAACTTTACTTTGGGTTTTCATATTATGCTTCCGCTACTTAATTTACGTTTTGTTGAACATCAATCATGTCGTGATGAATTACATTAACTACTTTTAATATTAGATGCTATGTTCGATATGATTGGTGGCTTGATCCTGGTCATGTCACGCCTCCAAGCGGTGGTACTCCGTGTGCGGATTTTTGGGGGTGTGACAGATTGGTATCAGAGCCATTGGTTATAGAGAACTTGGTTTTAATATGGGAAAATGTTTTTATTAAAACCAGACTATAACCAGAACAGTGCTCTCAACGATCCACAACGACGCTTCGCTCCACGTGCAAGACTCAACACCATAGGTGGTATGGTTTATACTTATATTGCCTGTTTATTTGTTGCATAGTGCATTGTTTATGGTACGCATAGTATTATCGCAACTGTTGATTGAAACCTTGTGTGCTTACCCTTTTCTGTCATTCTTTGTCTTCCCTTTCTGCGTCAATACCCTCTTTTGGGTACATTGTGAGTGTGCATTCTTTCATTTAACTTGCGTTACGGCATCAACCCGACAGGCATGTCTGCACCGTCCGCATCTTTCGACCAATCCTAGGCGCCAGGGAAGGCACCCACTGCTACTCACTCACCCCCGCGTCAGGTGGAGATGCGTGCGGCTTATAGGAAGAGACTCGCGCAGGGTGAGGAGTCGTCCTCCCGACCTACGCATGCACTACCAGTTAACTCGCTTAGCGCCCAGGCCGAATCTGCTGTGAATAAGGCCCTCCGAGATTATAACCAGATTTTAATAGAACAAAACCAAGTCTTAATGGAGCAAAATCAGAAATTACTAAAAAGGGTTGCTACCCTAGGAGGGCGAGTGGAAGCTCAGGAGAAGCAGATACAGGAACTTAATAGGAGAACTACTGATTTGAAGGCAGAAGCCCTAAAAGGGCGCGAGGTACAAGGACTGATAATGAGAGACGCTCGAGTGGATCATGAAAGGCTTAACTCGCATGCCGAAAGGCTAGGTATGATGAATTGGAGGGTCCATCAGTTGGAGGAAGCCCGCGTCGCACCTGAACCCGAGCAAGCCCCAGTCCCGGCACCTCCCGAGCCAGAAGCGGAAGAGTCTAATGAAGAACCGGAAGAGGTTCCAGAGGAAGAGCCGGAAGAGGAGGAAGAAGAGCCGGAGGAGGTCCCGGATAATGACGGAGACGATGATGATGGTAGTGACCTCGGGGATGGAGACGTGGACGACTGACTCGTCTTCCACTCATTTATCTAGTTAGTTTTCTTTCAGTTGTTTTTGTGTAAACAATCGTGGTGATTAAAACTTTTGCGAACATTCGATGTAGCGACTTATATGGTTTAATTTGAATGGATTTCCTTATGTTATTGTTTTTAAGTATATTTCTTGTACTGAGTTGTCACCTTACCTCTTTTCCCCCTTGCACTACAAGAGTCACATCTTTGACTCTACGACAGTTACCTTAATTATAGTAAACCTCTCACTAGCCTTTGTACTAACCGGTGCCTATTGGTTGATGCAATGCCTCTTGTTCGAGTTCGTTGGAACTCCGATCGTGGCCCAGAGTTCACCTGGGAACGAGAAGATCAAATGAAACTCAGGTATCCCCAGTTGTTCGGAAACAGTGTAACCACTACTGAGGCTGAAGCTACTACAGAATTTCGGGACGAAATTTCTTTCAACTTGGGGATGATGTGACAACTCGTAACTTCAGGGTACAAACCGTTTGTTTTGTTTTTATAAATCAAATCCTGTGCTTCTTTTATTTGATGAATTAACCAAATCCTTACCGTGTAGTACCGACCTGAACCATTTGAACCAAAACACTTGACTCGCTTGCTGATCCAACCAACTTGCATAGCTCGAAAACTTATGGGGCCCGAACCTTAGCTTGATCACTATTCATCTTATAATTAATTAATTAATACTTCATTAGTTGGTTTTGTATAAAAATATATATATATATATATATATATATATGTATATAATAATAATAATAATAATAATAATAATAATAATAATAATAAACTACATAAGTAATCAAAACCCAACCCTAGTTTCCCACCCCATGTGCAGTAAGGTCGACATGCAAAAACAACCACCTAGCAACTATTATATGTTGCTGTTTTACTTTGTCATCGGCCCACCCCAACCAAAACTTTCTTTCGGCCCAAGCAACATCTAACCGCCACACTTGAAATATATATTGTGCATGGAAGCATAATAGATGAATAACGAAACAAAAGGAAAAACCCTACCCGCTGTCTTCCTCATCGCCCCTTTATCCGGAATCCCGCAACAAACCAGCCGCTACTATCTTCTTCTCCGGCGAGTTTGACCTTTGACGAGCACCGGTAAGATCTCGATCTCTCTTTCTCCCGTCCGTAGTTCTAGTTCAAAGACTCGTCACGGTTTCGGTTCGAGTTGTAAATTCATGATTATCTACTACCATACTTGACTGTGTATATGCTTTGTGAACTTGTTTAATGAGCGTAAATCTGCATGCATATGTAACCATAGGTATGATGAGTATAAAATTATATATGTGTGATGCTATGTATGAACGTGATAGTCTGAACGGACATAGCTGTGGATTTCATGATGGTGTAGGCACGAAACGGATTAACGACGCCGAGAATATGTGAACGAATTATGCGTCGGTAGTTGAGTGTTTTCATGCAATTATTAAATAGCCATACGTGTACAGCGGTGCATGGAACTTCCGGTTCGAGTTCGTGTTTTTGGTATGAGTATGTGGTGATATGTGTATGTCGAGATGATTAGAATGTGTTTGTAAGTAACAGTTAATATGTTGATATCATTATGTGCTTATGTAAGTATGATAACTTATAGATATTGAAGTTAGTTTACTGCTAATTGTTGGGTCTATAATGTGTAGTCTAATGTTATCAATGAATCAAGTTAACAAAGTCAACGCCATCAAGTCAAAGTCAACGCGCAAGTCGACACGGGAAGATCGAAGAAAGATATGGCGTGTGGAAGTTCGAGATTCGATAGTTATAATGCTTTGGATAATTGAATATATTTTGAGTAGTCAAAATATATTTATTATCTTGTTTAATGAGTTTTCATGTTTAGTGCTATTTTTAGTAAGTTATTATCTCTAGGGGCTTAATTGTAATTAACCTAAAATGGTAAAGGCTATAAATAGAATGAGATGATTAGGGTTTAGCAAGGACACACTTTTCTAGAAGATTTGGGGGCTAATTGTATCATCATTTGTGCAAATCAATCTAGTGGGTTTTAAAGCTTGATTTTGAGTGTGTTCATCTTGATTTCTTTATCAAAATCAGATTTTTAGCTCGATTTGATCCTATCAATTTGGTATCAGAGCCTCGGTGGCTCATTTCAGTTTCGGATTGGTCGATTTTTCACCGGAAATCCGCCGGAGACGTTAAAATGGAGTGTAGATCTGTGTTTTGATGCATTTTCAGATCTGGCGACTTTAATTGTTAATCCAACGATTTTATTCTTCAAGGTTTAGAGAGAGTAACAGAGTAGGGAAATAGATCGGGAGAGAGTTCATTATTTCCTATGATTTTTCTTCGTTCCGGTAACGGTGGGGCACTGAGTTAATGAAAGTTGTCCGCAAAATCCGTTTGATGATGAATATGGTTTGTCGATTTTTGTTTGAACGTGGTGTGATGCAGGTTGGTGCCACCGATTTATGCAACACGTTTCAGATTCAGTTTTGGTTTTCAAGTCACTTGTGATTTTCGGCAGCTTAGAGTGGTCGCAGGTAACTGGTGATTTTGTGTCTCTCGAGTGGCGAATGGTTTGCTCAATGTTTGGCGGTTGGTTTCCGGTGAACTGGGTGGTGACATAAGGTGGTTTATGTTACGATGGACAGAGGCGGATGAAGGTGGTGCACGGTAAATGGATGAAGATAGCTTTGAGCAGGTGTAAGATAGAAAGCCGGCTGGTTGGAGATGATTAGTCTTCTTTTGTGTGGCCGGAGATGGAGTTTTCCGGAGATGGCGTTTGCCTTTGGATGTTGTCGGCTAGGGTTTCAGGTACACCGTACACATGAAATGATTGGGCCATGATTAATCTCTTGGGCTTTGTGCTTTATTTGTTATATTCAAGTTAATACAATATGGTGGAGCCCAAAATTGATTAATAGAATGAATGCTAGCCGTAATGTCTCATGATTATTCTTGGCCATGCACATGTTGGATGGGCCCCACTCAAGATTATTCCAAATTCACCTCATGATATGTACACGCTAGGAATTCTGTATGGTTGAAATGTTTTATTTTTTTTGGGGGCCCGCATGAAAGTACCAGCCACCAGGTATGTGGCATTTCTTTTGATTGGATTTTTATCATGGGTTAAGGTATGATTCGGCCATTAGTTTGTGTTGGTTTTTTGTCGGGTCTTATTTTCAAACGGAATGGGTTTAATTTCCTTGGTTTTGGATTGGAAATTGAATGGGCTTTAATATATTCTGTTGGGCTGATTAGGGGTGAGTTATACGGATGTTGAGCTGCGCCTTTTCCTCACCGACTGTTCTCGTTTGAGGTCCATAGATTCAGGTTCAGGTTTGAATGGTGGACTTGTTAAGCATGTGTTAGCTATTTTGGTCATTTGGACTTGGAGTAGTTTATGTGGGTCTGGCCACTTTGTGGGTTTGTTCCTTTGATGAGTTATTGGATTTAAATTGTTTTGATGGGCCGGGAGTACAAGATTATTTTATGGGCCAGCGACTTTGATGAGTTTCGTGTTTTTGTCACCAAAGAAATTATTGGCGACTTTAGCGGTGAATCAGGAGCTAAACGCAATCTGACAGAATTGAAGATCTTCACAATGAAGTTGATTATTTAATTTTTATCATTGGAGTTCGAACCCTATCATATGCCTATTACAATTGTATCTTCAAAAGTAAGATAAGGAGCTTTGATCGACAAAATATAGGAGAGTCTACGTTTGCGGGGGAAAACGACAATGAACATTTTGAGTATTTAGCCGATTTGTGAAGATTCAAAGACGACGTCGGATTTAATTTTGAAGATCATTTGAAAAATTGATAGCATCATTCTCGGGGGAATATTGTTGGGTCAAATTGGAGAATGATATTATCAATTATGACGGCTTTAGTTTAGCTATTTTATCGTTTATATTATGTGGCGTTTTTAGTTATTTTAGTCGGACGTTTTAGCGTTTTTATTGGTTCTCCAAGCAAGAGGCGGCTTGCTTGGAGGACAAGGCTCTGGGGATTTGAATAGTAGAGTAAACCTCATTTGTGAGGTGTGCATTTGTGAGCCACCACACCGGGGGAGCTCACTCGGGGTGGATTATCTTGTATGTTCTTATCCAATCAATGAAACTTTCTATTTCTATGTTCCAATCCTTAAAGTTTCTATTTTTATTGTTTATTGTCGATTGTTCTTCGCTCGAATCACCCGTCTCACTATTATTCACCGAACCGAAGCTGAAATCGGATCGTTACGGACCTATCAATTTGGTATCAGAGCGGAAGTACTGACCTGTTCACCAAACTATCTGTCTTAGCCCTCGGTAGTTCTTGGGATCTCTGTTGTACGAAAGTACAGACCTGATCTCCGTTCTATCATTGAAGAGAATGAAACCAATATACTCACCTGTTATGAGGAACCTTTGTGCATACCTTGATCGCGGGGGTATGTCCTGACGTGGGACTCACGGGCGTAATGTTTTCTATTCTAAATAGCATGTGTGGGGGCCATCGAATTTTTGTCAATATACCCAAAACATGATAATTAGAAATAAGTTTTGAAGGCTTTGGTGTGACAAAATCAAGTTAAATCGCTTACAGGGACTAAATTCGACAAACTGCGAAAGTATGCCGATTTGAACTGTAACAGACATTCCGGAACATGACCATGAGTTAAACATACCATAAATATCCTTCACATAGCTTAGAAATAGGCTTTGAGGGGTTCGGTGTGCTAAAATAAACTTTTGGGTCATTCAGGGACTAAAAGCGTCAAAAAGTGCACAAGTTTGCACTTTCGCGCATAACTTACGTTCTGAATACATCCGGACATCCAAAAATTTATGTAAGCACAAAAATATTTTATTTTAGTGGTTGGCATAAGAAAAATCCATTCGTCACGCAATTTGGATCGTTTTTCGCACTTATGCGCATTCCATCGTAATTAACCGAACATCGAGGTCGTACGACTAAACGAGCCAACATCCGGCATATTTTTGAGCATGTTTCATGTCCACTGTGACAACCCGTAACTTCAGGGTACAAACCGTTTGTTTTGTTTTTATAAATCAAATCTTTTGCTTCTTTTATTTGATGAATTAACCAAATCCTTACCGTGTAGTACCGACCTGAACCATTTGAACCAAAACACTTGACTCGCTTGCTGATCCAACCCACTTGCATAGCTCGAAAACTTATGGGGCCCGAACCTTAGCTTGATCACTATTCATCTTATAATTAATTAATTAATACTTCATTAGTTGGTTTTGTTAAAAAATATATATATATATATATGTATATAATAATAATAATAATAAACTACATAAGTAATCAAAACCCAACCCTAGTTTCCCACCCCATGTGCAGTAAGGTCGACATGCAAAAACAACCACCTAGCAACTATTATATGTTGCTGTTTTACTTTGTCATCGGCCCACCCCAACCAAAACTTTCTTTCGGCCCAAGCAACATCTAACCGCCACACTTGAAATATATATTGTGCATGGAAGCATAATAGATGAATAACGAAACAAAAGGAAAAACCCTACCCGCTGTCTTCCTCATCGCCCCTTTATCCGGAATCCAGCAACAAACCAGCCGCTACTATCTTCTTCTCCGGCGAGTTTGACCTTTGACGAGCACCGGTAAGATCTCAATCTCTCTTTCTCCCGTCCGTAGTTCTAGTTCAAAGACTCGTCACGGTTTCGGTTCGAGTTGTAAATTCATGATTATCTACTACCATACTTGACTGTGTATATGCTTTGTGAACTTGTTTAATGAGCGTAAATCTGCATGCATATGTAACCATAGGTATGATGAGTATAAAATTATATATGTGTGATGCTATGTATGAACGTGATAGTCTGAACGGACATAGCCGTGGATTTCATGATGGTGTAGGCACGAAACGGATTAACGGCGCCGAGAATATGTGAACGAATTATGCGTCGGTAGTTGAGTGTTTTCATGCAATTATTAAATAGCCATACGTGTACAGCGATGCATGGAACTTCCGGTTCGAGTTCGTGTTTTTGGTATGGGTATGTGGTGATATGTGTATGTCGAGATGAATAGAATGTGTTTGTAAGTAACAGTTAATATGTTGATATCATTATGTGCTTATGTAAGTATGATAACTTGTAGATATTGAAGTTAGTTTACTGCTAATATATGTGAAAGTATAAGGGTATGTTAGGGTGAACCAAGTGTATGCGTAGATGATAGGACTGTAGTTTACACATAAAAACCGTCGGAGAGGTTTAAACGCGTATGAGTGTATGCTCGTAACCGGTCACACACTTCGAATCCAGGTTAGATTATCACCACCTGTAGGGGTGATGTTGGATTAAGATGTAGAAGTTGTGGATGGTCCTTGTTATAATTTGATGTGGGAAGGAATGATTTATTATGTGCTGGAGTTTTTGGTGTGTTTAGCAATATTCTGTTCAAGATAATACTTTTGTCACATTCAAAACCCTTTGATTTAGACAATGATAATGTAGATGAGAATTGTAATATGAGTAATAAGATGGCTTGAAACGTGATCTTTCATAGAATGTACAACTCCATTAGCCAAAAGTACAACCTGGTTATGCACACTTGAATGTTTAAGATAATAGACGATCTTAGATAATTTGTTTAAAAGCAATAAGGTGATGATGATTCTGAATGCATGAGTCCATGATACATAGTATATGAATTAGAGAAATCAAGGTAGAATGCAAGTCTGGGGAGTGTCGCACAGTAATAGGTTGAGGTGCACACATACCGACAAAATTCATTAAAGTTGCACTAGTTTTGACCCCACATGTTGGGCGAATAGAATAAAAAGGGACCAAGATGTATCGTGATTGTTTAGGTGGTCCACATGCCTTAGGCTATGATATATTATGTGATTTAATTATGAATACATGTAGTTATGTGATGTGTGGGACCTGGTATGCTGTTTGATCTGTAATGTGTGCCAACACGTGAAATACTTGTATATGAATCTGATTAAAACTTGGTGACCATAAATAGGACGTGATTGACCAACCCTGACTGCTAGCTATTTTCTTTTAAGAGTCCAACCGAGCAACCAAAGGTGAGTTCACACAGCCAAGGCATGGGTTCCCAGGGTGGGAATGGGTTGGATTATTTATTTGTGTTTACCTAGCACATGGAACTTAGTTATATGGTCCTCGGGTGAGAAAGGGTTATTGATAAGATACAACTCGACTAATGGTACCAAATTGAACTGATCTTCGCACACACGCCAGGGTTGGCCGCGATATTATGACTAATCTTCGCATACATGCCTAGGAAGGCCGCGAACTATACTCTAAACTTCGCATACATGCCAGGGTGGCCGCGATACAAACATACCTAGTCTAGAATACTTGGGAATTTTCCCTAGTCATCGCACACATGCCTAGAAGGCCGCGATATGAACTAATACGATACATGACTTAACGAACGAACACAAGGCTTACTTTACTATTACTATTACTGAACTGTTTACTGTGAACTCGCTCAACTAGTTGTTGACTCTCTGCTGCATGCCTTGCAGGACCTTAGGTACTTATGGAGCTTGCACAAAGAGGAGCAGGTCGTTGTGGGATACTGATCTTACACGTTATGATAAACAATTGAACTTATAACTTTACTTTGGGTTTTCATATTATGCTTCCGCTACTTAATTTACGTTTTGTTGAACATCAATCATGTCGTGATGAATTACATTAACTACTTTTAATATTAGATGCTATGTTCGATATGATTGGTGGCTTGATCCTGGTCATGTCACGCCTCCAAGCGGTGGTACTCCGTGTGCGGATTTTTGGGGGTGTGACAGATTGGTATCAGAGCCATTGGTTATAGAGAACTTGGTTTTAATATGGGAAAACGTTTTTATTAAAACCAGACTATAACCAGAACAGTGCTCTCAACGATCCACAACGACGCTTCGCTCCACGTGCAAGACTCAACACCATAGGTGGTATGGTTTATACTTATATTGCCTGTTTATTTGTTGCATAGTGCATTGTTTATGGTACGCATAGTATTATCGCAACTGTTGATTGAAACCTTGTGTGCTTACCCTTTTCTGTCATTCTTTGTCTTCCCTTTCTGCGTCAATACCCTCTTTTGGGTACATTGTGAGTGTGCATTCTTTCATTTAACTTGCGTTACGGCATCAACCCGACAGGCATGTCTGCACCGTCCGCATCTTTCGACCAATCCTAGGCGCCAGGGAAGGCACCCACTGCTACTCACTCACCCCCGCGTCAGGTGGAGATGCGTGCGGCTTATAGGAAGAGACTCGCGCAGGGTGAGGAGTCGTCCTCCCGACCTACGCATGCACTACCAGTTAACTCGCTTAGCGCCCAGGCCGAATCTGCTGTGAATAAGGCCCTCCGAGATTATAACCAGATTTTAATAGAACAAAACCAAGTCTTAATGGAGCAAAATCAGAAATTACTAAAAAGGGTTGCTACCCTAGGAGGGCGAGTGGAAGCTCAGGAGAAGCAGATACAGGAACTTAATAGGAGAACTACTGATTTGAAGGCAGAAGCCCTAAAAGGGCGCGAGGTACAAGGACTGATAATGAGAGACGCTCGAGTGGATCATGAAAGGCTTAACTCGCATGCCGAAAGGCTAGGTATGATGAATTGGAGGGTCCATCAGTTGGAGGAAGCCCGCTTCGCACCTGAACCCGAGCAAGCCCCAGTCCCGACACCTCCCGAGCCAGAAGCGGAAGAGTCTAATGAAGAACCGGAAGAGGTTCCGGAGGAAGAGCCGGAAGAGGAGGAAGAAGAGCCGGAGGAGGTCCCGGATAATGACGGAGACGATGATGATGGTAGTGACCTCGGGGATGGAGACGTGGACGACTGACTCGTCTTCCACTCATTTATCTAGTTAGTTTTCTTTCAGTTGTTTTTGTGTAAACAATCGTGGTGATTAAAACTTTTGCGAACATTCGATGTAGCGACTTATATGGTTTAATTTGAATGGATTTCCTTATGTTATTGTTTTTAAGTATATTTCTTGTACTGAGTTGTCACCTTACCTCTTTTCCCACTTGCACTACAAGAGTCACATCTTTGACTCTACGACAGTTACCTTAATTATAGTAAACCTCTCACTAGCCTTTGTACTAACCGGTGCCTATTGGTTGATGCAATGCCTCTTGTTCGAGTTCGTTGGAACTCCCATCGTGGCCCAGAGTTCACCTGGGAACGAGAAGATCAAATGAAACTCAGGTATCCCCAGTTGTTCGGAAACAGTGTAACCACTACTGAGGCTGAAGCTACTACAGAATTTCGGGACGAAATTTCTTTCAACTTGGGGATGATGTGACAACCCGTAACTTCAGGGTACAAACCGTTTGTTTTGTTTTTATAAATCAAATCCTGTGCTTCTTTTATTTGATGAATTAACCAAATCCTTACCGTGTAGTACCGACCTGAACCATTTGAACCAAAACACTTGACTCGCTTGCTGATCCAACCCACTTGCATAGCTCGAAAACTTATGGGGCCCGAACCTTAGCTTGATCACTATTCATCTTATAATTAATTAATTAATACTTCATTAGTTGGTTTTGTTAAAATATATATATATATATATATATATATATATATGTATGTATATAATAATAATAATAATAATAATAATAATAATAATAATAATAATAATAATAATAATAATAATAATAATAATAATAATAATAATAATAATAATAAACTACATAAGTAATCAAAACCCAACCCTAGTTTCCCACCCCATGTGCAGTAAGGTCGACATGCAAAAACAACCACCTAGCAACTATTATATGTTGCTGTGTTACTTTGTCATCGGCCCACCCCAACCAAAACTTTCTTTCGTCCCAAGCAACATCTAACCGCCACACTTGAAATATATATTGTGCATGGAAGCATAATAGATGAATAACGAAACAAAAGGAAAAACCCTACCCGCTGTATTCCTCATCGCCCCTTTATCCGGAATCCCGCAACAAACCAGCCGCTACTATCTTCTTCTCCGGCGAGTTTGACCTTTGACGAGCACCGGTAAGATCTCGATCTCTCTTTCTCCCGTCCGTAGTTCTAGTTCAAAGACTCGTCACGGTTTCGGTTCGAGTTGTAAATTCATGATTATCTACTACCAAACTTGACTGTGTATATGCTTTGTGAACTTGTTTAATGAGCGTAAATCTGCATGCATATGTAACCATAGGTATGATGAGTATAAAATTATATATGTGTGATGCTATGTATGAACGTGATAGTCTGAACGGACATAGCCGTGGATTTCATGATGGTGTAGGCACGAAACGGATTAACGACGCCGAGAATATGTGAACGAATTATGCGTCGGTAGTTGAGTGTTTTCATGCAATTATTAAATAGCCATACGTGTACAGCGGTGCATGGAACTTCCGGTTCGAGTTCGTGTTTTTGGTATGAGTATGTGGTGATATGTGTATGTCGAGATGATTAGAATGTGTTTGTAAGTAACAGTTAATATGTTGATATCATTATGTGCTTATGTAAGTATGATAACTTATAGATATTGAAGTTAGTTTACTGCTAATTGTTGGGTCTATAATGTGTAGTCTAATGTTATCAATGAATCAAGTTAACAAAGTCAACGCCATCAAGTCAAAGTCAACGCGCAAGTCGACACGGGAAGATCGAAGAAAGATATGGCGTGTGGAAGTTCGAGATTCGATAGTTATAATGCTTTGGATAATTGAATATATTTTGAGTAGTCAAAATATATTTATTATCTTGTTTAATGAGTTTTCATGTTTAGTGCTATTTTTAGTAAGTTATTATCTCTAGGGGCTTAATTGTAATTAACCTAAAATGGTAAAGGCTATAAATAGAATGAGATGATTAGGGTTTAGCAAGGACACACTTTTCTAGAAGATTTGGGGGCTAATTGTATCATCATTTGTGCAAATCAATCTAGTGGGTTTTAAAGCTTGATTTTGAGTGTGTTCATCTTGATTTCTTTATCAAAATCAGATTTTTAGCTCGATTTGATCCTATCAATTTGGTATCAGAGCCTCGGTGGCTCATTTCAGTTTCGGATTGGTCGATTTTTCACCGGAAATCCGCCGGAGACGTTAAAATGGAGTGTAGATCTGTGTTTTGATGCATTTTCAGATCTGGCGAATTTAATTGTTAATCCAACGATTTTATTCTTCAAGGTTTAGAGAGAGTAACAGAGTAGGGAAATAGATCGGGAGAGAGTTCATTATTTCCTATGATTTTTCTTCGTTCCGGTAACGGTGGGGCACTGAGTTAATGAAAGTTGTCCGCAAAATCCGTTTGATGATGAATATGGTTTGTCGATTTTTGTTTGAACGTGGTGTGATGCAGGTTGGTGCCACCGATATATGCAACACGTTTCAGATTCAGTTTTGGTTTTCAAGTCACTTGTGATTTTCGGCAGCTTAGAGTGGTCGCAGGTAACTGGTGATTTTGTGTCTCTCGAGTGGCGAATGGTTTGCTCAATGTTTGGCGGTTGGTTTCCGGTGAACTGGGTGGTGACATAAGGTGGTTTATGTTACGATGGACAGAGGCGGATGAAGGTGGTGCACGGTAAATGGATGAAGATAGCTTTGAGCAGGTGTAAGATAGAAAGCCGGCTGGTTGGAGATGATTAGTCTTCTTTTGTGTGGCCGGAGATGGAGTTTTCCGGAGATGGCGTTTGCCTTTGGATGTTGTCGGCTAGGGTTTCAGGTACACCGTACACATGAAATGATTGGGCCATGATTAATCTCTTGGGCTTTGTGCTTTATTTGTTATATTCAAGTTAATACAATATGGTGGAGCCCAAAATTGATTAATAGAATGAATGCTAGCCGTAATGTCTCATGATTATTCTTGGCCATGCACATGTTGGATGGGCCCCACTCAAGATTATTCCAAATTCACCTCATGATATGTACACGCTAGGAATTCTGTATGGTTGAAATGTTTTATTTTTTTTGGGGACCCACATGAAAGTACCAGCCACCAGGTATGTGGCATTTCTTTTGATTGGATTTTTATCATGGGTTAAGGTATGATTCGGCCATTAGTTTGTGTTGGTTTTTTGTCGGGTCTTATTTTCAAACGGAATGGGTTTAATTTCCTTGGTTTTGGATTGGAAATTGAATGGGCTTTAATATATTCTGTTGGGCTGATTAGGGGTGAGTTATACGGATGTTGAGCTGCGCCTTTTCCTCACCGACTGTTCTCGTTTGAGGTCCATAGATTCAGGTTCAGGTTTGAATGGTGGACTTGTTAAGCATGTGTTAGCTATTTTGGTCATTTGGACTTGGAGTAGTTTATGTGGGTCTGGCCACTTTGTGGGTTTGTTCCTTTGATGAGTTATTGGATTTAAATTGTTTTGATGGGCCGGGAGTACAAGATTATTTTATGGGCCAGCGACTTTGATGAGTTTCGTGTTTTTGTCACCAAAGAAATTATTGGCGACTTTAGCGGTGAATCAGGAGCTAAACGCAATCTGACAGAATTGAAGATCTTCACAATGAAGTTGATTATTTAATTTTTATCATTGGAGTTCGAACCCTATCATATGCCTATTACAATTGTATCTTCAAAAGTAAGATAAGGAGCTTTGATCGACAAAATATAGGAGGGTCTACGTTTGCGGGGGAAAACGACAATGAACATTTTGAGTATTTAGCCGATTTGTGAAGATTCAAAGACGACGTCGGATTTAATTTTGAAGATCATTTGAAAAATTGATAGCATCATTCTCGGGGGAATATTGTTGGGTCAAATTGGAGAATGATATTATCAATTATGACGGCTTTAGTTTAGCTATTTTATCGTTTATATTATGTGGCGTTTTTAGTTATTTTAGTCGGACATTTTAGCGTTTTTATTGGTTCTCCAAGCAAGAGGCGGCTTGCTTGGAGGACAAGGCTCTGGGGATTTGAATAGTAGAGTAAACCTCATTTGTGAGGTGTGCATTTGTGAGCCACCACACCGGGGGAGCTCACTCGGGGTGGATTATCTTGTATGTTCTTATCCAATCAATGAAACTTTCTATTTCTATGTTCCAATCCTTAAAGTTTCTATTTTTATTGTTTATTGTCGATTGTTCTTCGCTCGAATCACCCGTCTCACTATTATTCACCGAACCGAAGCTGAAATCGGATCGTTACGGACCTATCAATTTGGTATCAGAGCGGAAGTACTGACCTGTTCACCAAACTATCTGTCTTAGCCCTCGGTAGTTCTTGGGATCTCTGTTGTACGAAAGTACAGACCTGATCTCCGTTCTATCATTGAAGAGAATGAAACCAATATACTCACCTGTTATGAGGAACCTTTGTGCATACCTTGATCGCGGGGGTATGTCCTGACGTGGGACTCACGGGCGTAATGTTTTCTATTCTAAATAGCATGTGTGGGGGCCATCGAATTTTTGTCAATATACCCAAAACATGATAATTAATCACCGGATGTATGTCGAAAGAATGGCGCATGGATTTAAGCGGACAAACATACCAGCAATCGTTCTTGAGTCGTAGCTATCCTAAAGAAAGTTGAAGTGTTGCTAGACTTTTCAAGTTGGTATGATCTCGTATTTGATCAGATCTATATCTCAAAGGTTGAAAGTTAAAAATAAAAAAAAATGTTAAAAAAAATCTAAAATCCAAAAATATTTTTGATTTGTGTACAGTTGCTTTTCTAAGTCTTCCATATCACATCAATCGTGTCTCAAACCGCTTGAGATACACTTTCCATTACACACTACAGATGAATACGGTTTTGTCTGTGCTTTGAATCAGTCTAAAAGAAAATGTGGAGTTGTGTTTATGTCTGTGAACAGGTTACTTTGACTATTTGCTGCAATGATGGCCGATCATCAATTGAGCAAGATACCAAACCAAAGCACCTGTTTCCCTAAAGATTACAGAAGATACCAAGCTAGAAATCCTCCTCCTACGTCTTCTGATTCACTCAAGCTAAAGAGAGTTGAAAAAGGTTATTCCTGTTTGTCAAAGATGAAGCATGCAAAAAGGGGGAGCTTATCCAGATAAAGTATTCAAAGTGCAAAGTGTCGAAAGAAAATCTTCAGTGAAGAATATTTGGAAAGCATCAGTCTAGGGGGAGATTGTTGGGTCTAAAATTGAGACTGAAGCTTGCCAAATTGAAGATAACAACACGCATGAAGTTGATGGTTCTAAAGATGACGCAAGAGTTTGATAACATTAGCCTAAGGGGGAGATTGTTGGGTCTAAAACGTGTAGTCTAATGTTATCAATGAATCAAGTTAACAAAGTCAACGCCATCAAGTCAAAGTCAACGCGCAAGTCGACACGGGAAGATCGAAGAAAGATATGGCGTGTGGAAGTTCGAGATTCGATAGTTATAATGCTTTGGATAATTAAATATATTTTGAGTAGTCAAAATATATTTATTATCTTGTTTAATGAGTTTTCATGTTTAGTGCTATTTTTAGTAAGTTATTATATCTAGGGGCTTAATTGTAATTAGCCTAAAATGGTAAAGGCTATAAATAGAATGAGATGATTAGGGTTTAGCAAGGACACACTTTTCTAGAAGATTTGGGGGCTAATTGTATCATCATTTGTGCAAATCAATCTAGTGGGTTTTAAAGCTTGATTTTGAGTGTGTTCATCTTGATTTCTTTATCAAAATCAGATTTTTAGCTCGATTTGATCCTACACTAATATATGTGAAAGTATAAGGGTATGTTAGGGTGAACCAAGTGTATGCGTAGATGATAGGACTGTAGTTTACACATAAAAACCGTCGGAGAGGTTTAAACGCGTATGAGTGTATGTTCGTAACCGGTCACACACTTCGAATCCAGGTTAGATTATCACCACCTGTAGGGGTGATGTTGGATTATGATGTAGAAGTTGTGGATGGTCCTTGTTATAATATGATGTGGGAAGGAATGATTTATTATGTGCTGGAGTTTTTGGTGTGTTTAGCAATATTCTGTTCATGATAATACTTTTGTCACATTCAAAACCCTTTGATTTAGACAATGATAATGTAGATGAGAATTGTAATATGAGTAATAAGATGGCTTGAAACGTGATCTTTCATAGAATGTACAACTCCATTAGTCAAAAGTACAACCTGGTTATGCACACTTGAATGTTTAAGATAATAGACGATCTTAGATAATTTGTTTAAAAGCAATAAGGTGATGATGATTCTGAATGCATGAGTCCATGATACATAGTATATGAATTAGAGAAATCAAGGTAGAATGCAAGTCTAGGGAGTGCCGCACAGTAATAGGTTGAGGTGCACACATACCGACAAAATTCATTAAAGTTGCACTAGTTTTAACCCCACATGTTGGGCGAACAGAATAAAAAGGGACCAAGATGTATCGTGATTGTTTAGGTGGTCCACATGCCTTAGGCTATGATATATTATGTGATTTAATTATGAATACATGTACTTATGTGATGTGTGGGACCTGGTATGCTGTTTGATCTGTAATGTGTGCCAACACGTGAAATACTTGTATATGAATCCGATTAAAACTTGGTGACCATAAATAGGACGTGATTGACCAACCCTGACTGCTAGCTATTTTCTTTTAAGAGTCCAACCGAGCAACCAAAGGTGAGTTCACACAGCCAAGGCATGGGTTCCCAGGGTGGGAATGGGTTGGATTATTTATTTGTGTTTACCTAGCACATGGAACTTAGTTATATGGTCCTCGGGTGAGGAAGGGTTATTGATAAGATACAACTAGACTAATGGTACCAAATTGAACTGATCTTCGCACACACGCCAGGGTTGGCCGCGATATTATGACTAATCTTCGCACACATGCCTAGGAAGGCCGCGAACTATACTCTAAACTTCGCATACATGCCAGGGTGGCCGCGATACAAACATACCTAGTCTAGAATACTTGGGAATTTTCCCTAGTCATCGCGCACATGCCTAGAAGGCCGCGATATGAACTAATACGATACATGACTTAACGAACGAACACAAGGCTTACTTTACTATTAGTATTACTGAACTGTTTACTGTGAACTTGCTCAACTAGTTGTTGACTCTCTGCTGCATGCCTTGCAGGACCTTAGGTACTTATGGAGCTTGCACAAAGAGGAGCAGGTTGTTGTGGGATACTGATCTTAGACGTTATGATAAACAATTGAACTTATAACTTTACTTTGGGTTTTCATATTATGCTTCCGCTACTTAATTTACGTTTTGTTGAACATCAATCATGTCGTGATGAATTACATTAACTACTTTTAATATTAGATGCTATGTTCGATATGATTGGTGGCTTGATCCTGGTCATGTCACGCCTCCAAGCGGTGGTACTCCGTGTGTGGATTTTTGGGGGTGTGACATCCGCAATGTTTAGGCATCATTTTAGGGCCTTGAAAATGGCTTAACGAGCCTTAAACATGTCGGAAATGGCCTTAATACACAACGGGGACTGAAATGAAAACATTGGAAAGTGTTTGCTGATCAGGGGGACCTTAGCGTGACACCTAGCCCCCTTGGCGTCACGCGAGGCCCCTTCTGATCAGCAAAAGTCATTTTTCAGCTGTTAACAGCCCTTAGAAACCCCCAAGTGGCAATGCCACTTGTCAAATCCCTATGGTGGGGGCAAAATAAGCCACCACAACTTTGCGACAAGTGTACGGGTTAGATCGTGGCACGATATTCAAGAAACGATCCTAACGGTCTTGCTTTTCCTATAAATACCCCCCCCCCCATTTTGGTTAAAACCCACAAAATCTGATCTAAAGCTCTAAGTTGAGGCCTTTGCTTCATACCTGAGCTCCTGGATCGAGATTAGCTTTCGGGGACCCTTCGTAAGTGTTCTTTCGTTCTTTTATCGCTTTCTAGTCCTAAAGTCAAACTATGTTTGACTTTCTGCGTTGGCCAGCTAATGGTCAACACGAAGTTCGTTTGAACTTCATAACGTGAGCGTGATCAGATGGTTATAATCCCTAGTGACTACACCTACTGATCACCACGTTATCTAGGCTCAGTGACGAGTCGTAGTTTCGGCCAAAATGTGCATTCTTGCGTATTTTGTAACCAAACTACTCATAGGTATCAAAACCGTTTGTTTTGATACCAAACCTGTTTTCTAAACTTAGTTAAGCATGTTCTAACATGCTTAGCTCGCCACTTTTAGTTTAGTGCTTATATAGGGTCGTAAGGTAAGCGATCTAAACAATCGCTTATACTTTCAAACCCGACCCGTTTGGTCGATCATTAGGATCCGACCAAGCACATTAGGTGACCATAGTATATAGGGAATAACCTTCCGAGGTTATACCTTATGGTCGCTTCGTTTAAGTAGTTGTATGATAGGTAGTTTATATGCCTTAGGTAAATTACCAAAATGCCCTTTTTGCGCCAAAATTTATATTAAGCATATGTAACATAACTTTTGATATCTAAACTAATTTGGCAACAATATTAGACATGTTAAGGCATATTCTACTTATCATAGGGCTAGTTAGGCGGTCCGGACGCGTTTTACGCGAACGACGCGTTAAAGTAGCATAAGCTACCTAAACGGGTCGTAATGGGTCGTAAGCACTTAGATTAGGTTTTATTGTAGTATGTAGGCTTTGTTACACAAGTCTCCATACTTGTTTGGTTTACGAACCCTCATTTTATCCAAATCCTCCGATTTAGGTCCGGTATATTAATGTAGTAACCTATATTAGGTGTCGTTTGATATCCGTGATCTCTAGCATTGTTTGGTTGTTACTCAAGGACTACTAAGCAATCTCAAGTGAGTACATTGAACCCCATCTTTTACTTTTTTTTCTAAACTGTTTTGGGGTGAAACATATGTGCCTACTTGTTACTTTCATGCCTTCCTGTTTTCACATCATATACTTGCTATGTTCATTAGTACATTTATAGTACATGATTTCATTACTTTTTTATGCTATGTATGCCCATTGTGTGCGTCCTTAGTACATCATTTTACATTGTTTTTCTGCTATGTATGTCCATTGTGTGCGTACTTAGTACATCATTTTACATTGTTTTTCTGCTATGTATGCCCATTGTGTGCGTACTTAGTACATTTATTCATCACATGCTCACATTTTGTTATGACATTTGGTTTGTTTAAATTTTACAATGTACATTCGTTAACACCGATCATGCCACCCGTTAGTAGGTAATGGTACCATAGGACTTGACAACTCCCATTCCTGAAATCTCGGGTTTGTTTGGATTGGAAGGAATGACCGAATACGATAAACATAACAACAAGATAGACCTTTAAATTCGTTTAGGGGTTTATCGCCACAGTCACAAGGCTTGGATGTATGCATTTTCACAATACCACATAGATGTTTATATCAGTATAGCATGCATTTATTCCACAAAACATAACTTTGATTTAAACCATGTTTTACTTCAATACCTTGTTTTTGTGCATTTTACATATGGTTTAGTTGATATATTTCACTTACCATACATAAACATTTTGACATTTATATACACAATTCATGATTTACATTAGACATAAACATTTTGACATTGATATACACATTACATGACTTGCATTAAACATAGACATTAGACATAGACATTAGACATGGTTTTCACATAAACATTTTAACATTTGATTATACATAAACATTTTACATCTTGATGGTTTGGTTTGAGTAAGTGATTTAAGTAACGAGGCGTGTGTAATATGATACAAGCATGGTGGATACGCCGCTGGTACTTCCTATATGTAAGTGTTTGTATGGTATTACATATCGTAGCGTTATTTGAATCATTTGAATTTAGACATATAACATTTTATACAAATAACATACTTTTCACAAGACATTGTTTTACAAAACAACTTATCTTATACAAACTCATTTTACTTGGTTATTCATTTAACCATACATTATTCTCTTATTTATACATATCATCTGATCTTATTGCTTTTCAAATGATTTACAAGACAAAGCAAATTACAAGGTTCATGACTAAACATTTTCTTAAACATAAGTCATGAATTCTATTTTCACAAAACCTATGTATCTCACAGGCATTTTTATGCTGACGTACCTGTTAGGGCTGGATTTTTACAATACATGATCCTCACGTGTGATCTTAACCAGTGATCCTTGTTTCTTTGGCAGATAGTGATCCTCAGCAGAGTTCCAGGACCAGGATCACGGACCATCATAGGATCCTCATGCTAACAGTTGCTTTCGTTGAATTTAATGATGTTTTGCAGGACATCTAGCAGGATCCGCTCTTAAGCATCACAATCAAAGGACGCGTCTTTACAACTATAGCATGTGCTTAATCGGAGATGGACGTTGTGAAGGATATGGAAACTTGGCATGATTTAAGGGCGATAATTTAGGCTAGATTTACTTTTATTTCTAAAGGGGTAATGAGCTGATTATTAGTCTTTTTACCTAAAATAGGTCACCTACACTTGTATATATAACACTCTTCCCCATTCGGAAGAAGACACAACACAATTCTCACACGCTTAGACACTCGAAACTATAGTGATCCTTGTACCCAGCTCATTATCATCCGAAGTTGTAACTATTTTTTATATTAAAGTTTGGTGATCGGTAGTTGCCATCACCCGAGGTTTTTTATGCCGGAGATCATACATTGATCAAGGGCTTTTTCCTCGTATAAATCATTGTGTCTGTGCATATTTCATAGTAAAAGTGATCCTTTACTTTTCAACAAACCAAGCATCATACCCCGTTTACATAGAGTTTGGTTGCATTATCCTTTGTGTGATTTTTGACCAAAACAGTTTGGCGCCCACCGTGGGGCAATTGGTGCTTCATTCATAAGAAAACCTTTTGTTCGAAATCATTTCAAAGAATTACATGGCTTCATCATTGAAAAACATGTCCACGGCGATGTCTGCAGTCACCTCGTCTCAGAACACTCTGCCTCCTCCACCGGCAGGATCCCAGAAGAATGCTGAGAAGAGACCAACTCCTACTAACTCTAAACCTCCATCTTCCTCTGCTATGAATTCTTATACTCCCAGTACTAGTGACGTATTTACTTTAATTTTGCAGATGAAGGATCGCATGCAGCGGCAGGATGAAACTAATGACAGGATCCTCAGGGAAATTGGAGATCTCAAAGGACAAAAGAAAACGGCAGAGGATCATTCCCCACTGATGCCTAAATCCTTGAGCTTTGATACTCCAATGATCACTTCTCAGCCATCGGGAATTCCAGACGTGCAAATTATGGGAGAATCTAGAGGATTGCACCTCGGATCGGCAGCAATGACTCAGGTATCAGGCTCACACTTTCAGCCGGCAGGATCCTATCCCCAGCATATGGGATCCTTCATAAATTCGGGAGCCTATCCGGGAGCCCAGCAGTTTCAAGGATCCTACTTTGTTCCGGGATCATCCCAGGGTCAAGGATCCTCCTTTGTTCCAGGATCACCCCAGGTTCAAGGATCCTCCTTCGTTCCAGGATCATCCCAGATACTAGGATCCTTCCAGATACCAGGATCCTTCCAGATACCAGGATCCCTAAAAAGTTTGCAAACAGGAAGTCTAGATGTCCATCAAGGGGACTTCATTCCAATGCAGACCATTGATTCCACTGGTCCCTCCGTTATTCCAGAATCCCAGCAATATGGATTCACTAACTTGAACCCAATGGGAGGTAACACTTTAAATAATTATCTTACCACTAACCATGGATTCATGCAGGATACAGGTATCAATCATGCTATGGCCAGGGAGTTGCAGAAGCTAAAAGATATGATCTCAAGTGTCCCAGGGGTAGTCAAGCCTATCCCAGAGATTGCAGATGGAAGCCATAAGGTATCTCGCTTTGCACCACCAATTTGTGATGCAGAGGTACCCAAAAGGTTCCATATCCCTACTATGAAGCTGTATGATGGTACAACGGATCCAGAGGAACACGTAGCACAATACAGGGAGAGGATGGAGATCAATCCTATCCCAGAAAAGTTGAAGGAAGCATGCCTATGTAAAGGATTCGGATCCACTCTTACTGGATCAGCTCTTAAATGGCTGCTAAGTCTTCCCCCTTACTCTATTACTTCATTTGCTAATTTAGTTAATTTATTCAATAACCAATTCTCTTGTAGTAGAAAATTTGAAAGATTAACTAGTGATTTATATAGGGTAACTCAAAGTCATAATGAATCATTAAGGGATTATATAACTAAATTCGGTAAAGAATCCTTGGACATTCCCAACTTGGATATGGCTACGGCTGTCGAAGCCTTCAAAATGGGACTGCTTAAGGATTCATTGTTCTATGATGACCTTGTTATGACACCATGCAGGAACCTAGATGAAGTAAGAACTCGGGCACTCAGGTTCATCCGGCTAGAGGATGACAAGAGGATCCAGGAGAGACAAGTAGGATCCTCAAAACAGGAGAAGCAAGGATCCTCCTTCAAGAGCAATAAGTTCAAGTCCTACCATAGAAATGACAACCAGAATGTGCATGCTGTTGACCAAGAAGAGGATGATGAAGATTATCCTCCAATCTCAGAATATTGTTTTTCCGTCGATAATCATGAACTAATCCTTGCAATGCAGAATCTAGGAGAAAAAGCTAGGTGGCCCAGGAAGAATGATAAACCATCCGGGACTAAAGACAAGTCAAAATGGTGTGCCTACCATGAGGATTTCGGGCATCTAACTGAAGAATGCATAGCTTTAAGAAAAGAAATTGGATATCTGTTAAGCAAGGGGCACCTAAAAGAATTGTTGGGAAGAAAAAAGCAAAGGACTCAGGATCCTGAAAGGATCCCTGAAAAGGCTCCAGCACCTCCGGCAAATGCACAAGTGATCAACTTTATTTCCGGAGGATCAGACATCTGTGGTACATCCTTCTCGGCGGCCAAAAGGCATGCAAAGGAATCAAAAATGGATAATGGAGAAAGACCTATTAGAACATCAAGTGTCTCAGAAGGGAAGATGATAACGTTTGATGAGGATGATCGCATTAACATTCAGGATCCTCATCATGATAGTTTAGTTATTACTCTCTTTATCTCTAACCATTTTGTCCGCAGGATCCTTATCGATGGAGGAAGCTCAGTGAACATTATCCAGCTTGATGTTCTGAAGAAAATGGGTATCCCAGAATCAGACATCACACCAAGATCCTCTGTGCTTGTAGGGTTCAGTGGAGAAACGAAGAAAACTCTGGGGGACATCAAACTCCCAATCTACGTGGAAGGATTACATAATTATCAGAAATTTTGTGTTATTGACTGTTTATCTTGTTGCAATGTTATCCTTGGCAGGCCTTGGATACATGATATGAAAGCAGTCCCATCCACCTACCATCAATGTGTGAAGCTCCCTAGCCCATGGGGAATAATCAAGATCGACAGTGATCAGCAGGAGGCTAAGGATTGTTATACCTCATCCATGAAGCCAACCTCGAAGCCAAGGGAGCAATAGCAATTACAGTATCCTCCGAGGAATGTCTTGGAGGCAAGGGAACAAGATGTGGATGAAATCCTCTTGGATCCTAGTGATCCTGAATCAAAAATCTATATCGGATCAGGGATCCTTGGCAAGATGAAAGAAGATATGATATCCTTCCTCAAAAGAAGAAAGTCTACCTTTGCATGGAAGCACGAAGATATGACAGGTATATCTAAGGATATCATAACTCATAAACTTGGCATTGACAGGTCTATAAAACCAATCCATCAAAAAAGGAGGAAGTTTGCACCAGAAAGGAATGCCATTATCCAAGAAGAAGTAGAGAGACTACTTCGAGCAGGTATGATCAGAGAGGCAAAATATCCAAAATGGCTAGCCAATGTGGTTGTTGTCCAAAAGAAAAATGGAAAGTGGAGGGTATGTGTCGATTTCACCGATCTGAATAAGGCATGTCCCAAGGATCCTTTCCCATTACCCCACATTGACTCCATGGTGGATGCAACGGCGGGACATGAACTGTTGACCTTTATGGATGCATCATCTGGATTCCAACAAATTCAGATGGAACCATCTGACCAAGAGGATACAGCCTTTATGACCCCAACAGGTTTGTATTGCTATATTGCCATGCCTTTTGGATTAAGAAATGCAGGTGCAACATATCAAAGGCTGGTGAATATGATGTTCAAAGATCAAATTGGACAAACTATTGAAGTATACATAGATGATATGGTAGTCAAATCAAAGAAAGCTGAGGATCACCTAAGGGATTTGGAAGAAGCATTTGATATCCTTGATAATTATAACATGAAGCTTAATCCTTCAAAATGCCACTTTGGTGTTAACGCAGGTAAATTCCTAGGATATATGGTAACTCAGAGGGGCATTGAGGCAAGTCCAGAGCAAATTAAAGCACTAGTGAACATCAAGTCCCCTGCCAATGCTAAGGATGTGCAAAGGCTAACAGGCAGGATAGCAGCTCTGAACAGGTTCATATCAAAATCCTCAGAAAAATGTAAAGAATTTTACGATATCCTAAGGAAAACAAGAAGTTTGAATGGACTGAGAAACATGAGAATGCTTTACAAGCCCTTAAAGAATATATGTCCTCAGCACCAGCATTATCAAAGCCCGAAAAAGGAGATGTGTTATCCTTATATTTGGCGGTATCCTCAACCGCTGTAAGTGCTGTCCTTGTTAAGGATCATGAAGGTACACAATATCCTATCTACTATGTAAGTAAGAGTTTACTTGATGCCGAATCCAGGTACTCACACCTCGAAAAACTTATTCTTGCATTAATCATGGCATCAACTAAGCTAAGGCATTATTTTGAAACCCATACTATTGTTGTTAGAACTAACTTTCCAATTAAGAATGTCCTTAGGAAACCAGAGATGTCAGGAAGAATGGCTAAGTGGGCAGTAAAGCTTAGTGCTCATGATATAAGATATGAGCCAAGAACAGCCATTAAATCCCAAGCACTAGCTGACTTTGTGGCTGATTTCAGTAGTGATCTACAAAAAGAAGCAGAATTGGAGGTCCAACAGCTGGATGAGACCAAGGATCCTTGGATACTACACACTGATGGATCCTCAAATGTCAAGGGCACAGGGCTCGGGATACTACTAAAATCGCCACAGGGGGACATAATACCCCACTCCACAGCCTGTGAGTTCCAAGCAACTAACAATGAGGCTGAATATGAAGCCTTAATTGCTGGCTTGCAAATTGCTAAGGATATGGGGGTAAAATATCTTAAAGTATATGTACACTCATTATTGATCACCAATCACTTTAACGGATCCTATGCTGTTAAAGGTGAAAAACTAACCAAATATTTAGAGATAGTCAAAGAATTGGCACTCTCTTTTGTCTCTTTCAGCTTAACACAGGTACCAAGGGAGGATAACACGGAAGCTGATGCATTGGCCAACCTAGGATCATCCTTAAAGATTCCAGAAGATATAAGTATCCCTATCATCCATATCCTGGCTCCTGCTATTGAAAATCAGGTGGCCATGGAAATAGAAGAGGATACTGCAGTAATCCCTAGTGAAGAAGCTCAATCTTATGCAGGATCATGGATCTCACCAATCATGAGCTACTTGCAATACGGGGAGATTCCGATGGGAGAAAATCCTAGAGCTTTCAGGATTAAGGTATCTCAATTCACAATCCTAAATAATGTGCTATATAAACGATCTCTTGCAGGACCATATTTAAGATGTATCGAGGATCCTGAAATTAAAGAAGTGTTGAGAGACTTCCATGAAGGAGATTGTGGAAACCAC